>NC_143058.1:40568578-40720392 GCF_052426305.1 Pelodiscus sinensis | reverse complement strand
AGGGGTCCGGGGCCGGGAGGGGGGCATAGAGTTTCCCTGGTGTTGGCCAGAGTGGCCACCAGGGAAACCTGGGGAGGGCTAGCCTCCCACTAGTTCGAACTAAAGGGCTACACAGCCCTTAGTTCGAACTAGCTAGTTCGAACTAGGCGTTAGTCCTCGTAAAATGAGGTTTACCTAGTTCGAACTAAGCGCTCCGTTAGTTCGAATTAAGTTCGAACTAACGGAGCGCTAGTGTAGCGCCTAGGAAAGTTAGTTCGAACTAACGTCCGTTAGTTCGAACTAACTTTGTAGTGTAGACATACCCTCAGAGAGTTGCTGTCCACAGGGGGTCCAAGCTTCTCACAGACAGAGGTTGTACTGCATCCCCCTGTATCAGAGGCAGGATCAGACTAAGGGGTGGGCGAGCCGGGCAGCTGCCCAAGGCGCCAACCGATGGGGGGCGCCTGATGGCAGCTGTAAGGGACGCGCGGTATCCCTTATAGGTGCCATCAGGTGCCACGCACCCAGCTCCCACAGCGCTGGCCCCCCCAATCTCCGTGGTGCCGGCCAGCAGCGTTCTTCCCCACACAGCTGCGGGGCCCTGCACGGCCAGGCACTGTGCGCCAGGCAGCACTGGCCGGGCTGGGCTGGGCTGGGCTGGGCAGCGCATGCGCCAGATGCCCTGGGTGGCGGGCCCCGGGCTGTGCGCCAGCCGCCGGACCAGGCAGTGCATGCGCCGTGCACACTGGGGGCGGGCCCACACATGCGCCATGTGCCCGGGGGCGGCACCGCATGCCCGGGCCGCCAAAATGGCTCGGGCCGGCCCTGATCAGAGGCAGAAGTCCAGGGCAGCAGTTAGCCAGTCCGTGAGGGAAGCTGGTTTTTAAACTGGCTCCCCTCATGGACCGGCTCCTCTTGCCACCCTACGCTGCTGCCTCTGATAGAGAGGCAGCATTCCATGGTGGCAGGGGGATCCCCAGGTGTGGGGTCAGGAGCACACTGGCTGCTAGTCCCACATCTGGGGACTGTCAAATATTCATGTAAACTGCAAAGATTTCATGAGATTACATGACTACTCAATTACCCAATAGCTAACATCACTATTAGGAGCTGATATCTTTTGCCCTGCTACATTCTAGAGGTGACAGCAGATTCCATATAATGATTTCTAAGACTGGTTACATTTCCGTTTAGTCTATTCCACAATCCTTCTACCAAGTGTATAAGGAATAAAACTAATGGGACTTTGAAGGCTGACTTGGCTCTTCAACTCTAACAAAACAAAGCTAGAAATTTGCATTTCCCATAATAGCCCTAGAGTGTCAGTAGGGTGAACATATTTGGGAGAAGGCAGAATTTGCAGTTTTGGGGGCTAAAATTGGAATGGTAGAAGAAAGAACCAAGTGCAAGAACATGGAAATAAGAATCTAAAGGCACCTGATATACTGGAGAAAACTCCACACCTTCATGAGCAAACGTCATGGTAAAGTTTATATATTCTGTGTATCTGATACTGGTTTTGATTTCTTCTAACATAGTGTTTCTGTCCTTACCATTTGTAAATACATCTCGTGTTATATAACCATTAGCATCTTTAAGAATAAAGGGGATCACATAGTTTAACTGTTCATCAACGAGGCATTAAAAAAGAGGGGGAAAGGCATGTGATGGTGTTCAGTGAGTCACACTCACTTCTAAGGAAGTGGGTGGCATTGTAAGATAAGAAAAAAACCTACCCAGAAATCACAAGTTACAGTTATATCTTGTATTCGGGTAGACATGACAGCCAGATCAAAATACTACCCATAAAACAAGAGACCTCACTTAAAATGCAGCAGTGAGTGTATTTATATTAGAACAATATGCCACTTGCATTCTGCAGGCCAAGAAGTCATAATGATCATGTTATACAAGCTACTCGAGAGGAGAAAAAGGATGAGGACGAGGATTTTCTATTAAGATCTGTCCTTGAGCTCATATCCATACTATGCTCATGCCAAACTAAAAATGGGGTAGTTAGGAAAAAATGTCTGTGGCACAAAGGGAATCTATGAGGCCACACAACTCCATAGAGGGAGAGCCTGGCACAGAATCTCAGCATCATGGTGAACTTCAGCCATATAGTGTTCCAAATTTCCCAGCTTCACATTAGTGCAGAATGCCCAGTGAGAGTGTATTCCCTGCCTCATGCAGACACACTGTATGAAATTCCCTATATTTGCAAGACAGTTTTTTATTAGGGAAGGCTAATCAAATTTCTCTGTGTTACATCCAGGAATCCTCTTGTGAAGTTAATAGGGTGACAAAAGTGTGATAATGAAGGGCAGAATTTGGCTAGAGACTGTCAATATTCTAACCTATTCTTTTATCCCAATATTTCCCCAACTCCTCCCTCTGCAAGGAATGCCAGTTTTGAAGCCTGACATGTCTGCTTCTCCCACAACCAACTCCATGCCTTCTCCCATAATATTTCCCTAACAGTGCCTTCCTAACAGCGGTCCAATAACCTACTACTCATTCAAAACTCTCAGCAAGATTCCTATGTGGTGTCCACAAAGAGCAACTTAAACAAAAACCACTTACAGTTCTGTAAAAATATGCATTAGCCCAGACTCTACAGCCATCTGTTCCCACCCCAACTTCTCTCTATTCCTTGTTATAACATTCACCCTGACTCATCAGCTGGACTGTACCCTCATCCTTACAAGAGTGGCAATTTTCTATGCATCATGTAAAATACTGAACACATTTCTGTGCACTGCAGAAAAAATCCCACAACATTGAGTGGGTAAAAATATGTTTTCCTATCCACAATAGGCTTCCCCAAGCCATGGGAGAACATACCGGACTTCTACCGATTTCATTTCTGCCAGTTAACATCTCATTGTGAAAAATAATGAATGGCAAGGGTATAAACACAATTCAGGTGTCCAAGAGGGCTCCTTTGGGAGCATCTTCTGTGTGGGGAATGTGGAGGCTGTTTTGTTCCTAGTCACTGAGCAAAGAGGAGTTCCATACTGCAAACAGTGAAGTTCCACACACAGGACTCCTATGAGTCTGTGATTGTACCAACAAACCAGCTGTTTTTTTCCTGTGGAAAAAGGTAAGAGTTGACAGATTTGATCTAAACAAATAAAAATCACTTTCATTATCATATTGCTCCCAGGCCATCTTTTTCTGAAGAAGAGGAAGAGACTTAAAAAGCCTGCAGGCAGTTGAATGAGGTAACAATTATAAAATCAAATATTCAGATCAGGACAGTTGGAAGAGAAGCAGCAGCTCCCTGGGATAAGTCTCTTTACCCTCCCTTAGAAATGCCCTGTATAAGCATACCTGCATATTCTGAGGGAATTCAGAGACTAGTAGAGACATTCATGTGACATTGTCCCCTTCTAAACAGAGATGTCCTACAGGAATTCTGCACAGAAGTATGTGCTGCATGTAATGGGGCAGCCACCTCCAGAATGATCCCTCTGAATATGGCATAGCCTTACAGCATCTCTTCCTCAGTCTTTCCCTTCAAAGTTCCTCAATAATTTTGCAAAGGCTTTCTCACAGCCAACACTTACTTCCTTGAGCTGGCTCGCTATTGTAAACACTTCCAAAATTATTTCCTAAATAAATAGTCTGTTATGTTCACCCTTCCCCTCTTTTAATCAAGCCACTTTCCAGGCCTTCTGTCCTGGAGTCTTCCCTCACTTGGCAGGCCATTCCCAGCTGAAGTCTTTTCTGTCCTGGCGTCTCAGGGTCCCCTGAAGGAGCCTTTTTGCTTCTGGTAATCCTCTCACCCCTACTTACAAGCCTGCCAGCCTTATGTCTCCAGACAGGCCTCTTCCTTATATAGCCTAGAGGCCTGATAGGGTGCTATCACCTTCACTTTTCCCACCCCGAGAGGAAAAGCTGGCTGTGTCACAGGTAGGGCTGAGACTCATCTCCCTATGAGCCAGCCATCCTATGACACTGTTGCATCAACATGCTCATTCCTTCTCACCAGTCTGCATTGGAGAGGGGGCAGTATAGACAAAGTGGGGTTTGAAGCAAGGGTGTTAAGAGGCAGGTAACCGACTAATCATGTAGTCGATTTGTATCAACTACACGATTAGTCAATAAGGGAAGGCACTCAGTCCTGGCTTGTGCTGGGTCCAGGAGCTACACCCTCTGCAGCTTAAATGTAGTAGGAGCCGGGCATGCAGGCAATGCGGCTGCAGAGCCACAGTGGGGGTAGGTCCCCAGCCCGGTGTGAGCCAGGACTGAGAAAGCCTAAGAGTCAACTCCACCTCTTACTACATTTAAAATGCAGAGCCACAGCGAGGGTATCTCCCAGACCCAGCGTGAGCCAGGACTGAGCCAGGATAGCTCAGTCCTTGATTGCACCAGGTCCAGCACCCCATGGACAGAGGCTGCTGCTGGATCAGCCTGTATTTGTAGCCAACCGGGGCTGCCACAGAAAGGGACTGTTTCATGGCAGCAGCCCCTGCTCTGCCTTCCCCCACTGCTTCCTTGGATAGAGGCAGGAATGCAGAGGAGAGGGAGCAGCTGGCACTGCGGAGACAGTGCTGGGGGAAACCGACTTTTAAGTTGGCTCCCCCCAGCACTGGCTCCTGCATCCCCCCTTGCTGCCTCTGTAGCAGAGGCAGCAATGAGGCAGAGGGGAGGAATGCTAGTAGTCGAGTAGTTGACTCGACTACTTGCTTACATCCCTAGTTTGAAGTAGGGTGGGGAGAAAGCTACAGCTTTCAGCTATACAGCTTGCAAGGGAACAGTTCTGCAAATCCTGTTACGGGGTTAGAACGCGGCACGGGGTTAGAACAAGCCGGCATTTAAAAATGGCGCCAGCCGGCTTATGCAAATAAAGCCCGGGAAATTCAAATCCCGGGCTTCATTTGCACGTTCGGTATGCATACATTACCCCGCTAGTTCGCACTAGCGGGGTAGTGTAGACATACCCTCAGGCTTTTTGTGCTACTGCCTCAGCATCCATAAAGTCAGAGCCTGGTTTCCACACGAAGCCAGGGTTTTCCAGCTATACATCCTCTTTCAGTACTAGTCCAATCCAGGATACCTCTCCCACCCTGGACAGGAGGAAGCACAAGAAACTCATGATGAACCTTAAGAGGTTTCCTTTATTCGTCTTCCTTCCATTGTGGTTCCTCCTCTGTTGACCCATGAAAGGGGGCATCAATAATATCTGAAACAATGCATTTCAAAAGGAAATGTGTGTATTTGTTATTCAAACAGTGCGGCGGTAAAAGACAACTACACAAACTGGAAAAAAATTATAAGAGAATACAATGAGCATGAGAAGACACAAGTGCTCTTTAACCACAAGGACACTGTGGTACTCTGATGAGAGAAAGCAAACAGAATAAAAATGAAATGTTTCAATATCTGCACTTGAGACAAACCATTCACTGCAACTGTCATCACACCACTACGTTTGCAGAGGTAGCTTTATCTTATTTTCTGTAGTGCTGGCTAAAATTCCTGTTCAAACAAAACTCCTCTGTTAAGAAAACGCTTGTTGTCTTTATTCAGACACAAATCCCACCTCTGAAGACTTTAATAAAGACTCTGTCAGAAAACACTTGCACACATCAAGTACCTTTACAAACAGTTCACTGACTCAGACTAATGATGTTTTTAAAATAAAAGTCCTTTTGATCGCGTAAGAATCTCTAAGACATTCCTTGTGTACTTGCTGTAATTTAAAAAATGTCTAGACATCCACATTTCACATGCGATTTCCACAGGGCCCTACAGCTGACTGTGTCAAATGACTTGGCTAGATCGAGAAAAAAACCCATGTAAAATGTTGACGATGTTCACATTTTTCCTGGAATTACTGAATTATGAAAATCATATCAACAGTGTCCCTCTCAGCACAAAAGCCATACTGTGATTCAAATAGAGCCCGGTCAATGATTTGGGTAAGAAGTCGGTTCAGCAGGATCTGTGCAAGAATCTTTCTACCCAAAGAGCGCAAAGAGATACTATGGTAATTACCACAGTTGCTCTCTGAGCGTATGTCTACACTACAAAGTTAATTCGAACTAACGGACGTTAGTTCGAATTGACTTTGATAGGCGCTACACTAGCGCTCCGCTAGTTCGAACTTAATTCGAACTAGCGGAGCGCTTAGTTCGAACTAGGTAATCCTCATTCCATGAGGACTAAGCCTAGTTTGAACTTACTAGTTCCAATTAAGGGGTGTGTAGCCCCTTAATTTGAACTAGTGGGAGGCTAGCCCTCCCCAGCTTTCCCTGGTGGCCACTCTGGCCAACACCAGGGAAACTCTACTGCTCCCCTCCCGGCCCCAGACTCCTTAAAGGGGCACGGGCTGGCTACGATGCCTGTGCCAGGTGTAAGCCTGCCAGCACCCAGCATGCAGACCCTGCACCTGGCACGGCTCGAGCCAGCCACCCGATGCCCCCCAACCCTCCCCCTCTTCCCGGGACCAGGCTGACGGCTCCCGGGAGCTTGCCCAGGACCACAAGAGGCGGGCACCCGCCTGGTCCAGTGCAGACATCGTGGACCTCGTCCACGACCTCCGCACTAGGCACAGGAAAGCGGCCGTCTAGGGCAGGAGAGCAGCCAGCCTGGCCACCCAGGAGCAGGTTTGCATGAAAATCAAGGTGGTCCACTGAGACCCCCGACCCTGAGCCCTGAGCTTACGGCCCTGAGCCGTACTGGGTCAGACCAAAGGTCCATCTAGCCCAGTAGCCTGTCTGCCAACAGCAGCCAACCCTAGGGAACCTGGAGGGGATGGACCAAAGACAGTGACAAAGCCATTTGTCTCGTGCCATCCCTCTCCAGCCTTCCACAAACTTCGGGCAAGGACACCACTCCTACACCCTGGCTAATACCACTCCATGGACCCACCCTCCATGAAATGATCTCACTTCTCTTTAAACTCTATTCTAGTTCTAGCCTTTACAGCCTCCTGTGACTATTTGCTTTGTGAAGAAGAACTTTCTGTTATTAGTTTGAAGCCTGCTACCCATTACTTTCCTTTGGTGTCCTCTAGTCCTTCTATTATGGGAACTAATGAAGAACTTTTCTGTATGCACCCTCTCCACCCCACTTGTGATTTTATAGACCTCTATCATATCCCCCCTCCATCTCCTCTTTTCTAAGCTGAAAAGTCCCAGTCTCTTTAGCCTCTCTTCATATGGGACCTGTTCCTAACCCCTCATCATTGTAGTTGCCATCCCCTCTCCCACCCTCTCTCTTCCCCTCTCCCACCTCCTTTTCCCAGTCTCCCCTAGTTTTGTTCAATAAAGAGAGATTCTATTTTTGAACACAATTGTCCTTTATTTTGTACGTCAGGAAGGGGGGCTAGGGAGGGGTAAGTGGAAGGAGGTGAGGGAGGAATGGGGTACGAGCCTCTGATGGGGAGGACTGGGCTGGCTCTGCGGCCTTCTGGGGGTGGAAGCTCTCCTGCAGCCCCCAGTTGCCCCCTCTCCCCAGATGGCAGCCTGCAGCAAGTGCAGCCGGTCTGATGGCCGAGTGCTGTGATGTGCCCAGTGTGGGTACTCCGGGCACTCCAAGCCAGGACTGCTTTGCCACTGGGGCACCCCTGAGAACTGTCTGTCCGGGGTGGGGGTTGGGTCCCTTTAAGCACAGCCCTCGGCTAGCCTGAGACAGCATCTCCACGCTCTAAGTCCTACTCTGATGCCCTGCCGGCACTGCTTCCGGCCATCCTTAATCTCTGTTCAGGGTCCACTCAATGTGGATATGCTAGTTCGAATTAGCAAAACGCTAATTCGAACTAGTTTTTAGGTCTAGCTGTGCTAATTCGAATTAGCTTAGTTCGAATTAACTAATTCGAACTAAGTTAGTTCGAATTAGCTCTGTAGTGTAGACATACCCTGAGGGTCTATGCTTATAGATACTGATGATGTTGTTTTCAAGAAGCCTGTCAACGTGAGGATTCCGCCATGTTTGAAAACTTCAGCTGGAACGGCATGGTAATAAGAGGAGAGTCTGAAACATAAGCCCATGAATCACAGGCCTGATGTGAGGCCTGAAGCTTAACCAAAAGTGGTCAAGACTTAGGTAATATAAAGCAAAGTTAAGCTGTGAGCAAGAGACAGTTCCCTGCTCATAGAACTTTGCAGGAACAGGGCGGATAGTGTAAAACACAAATTGGTATGAGGTACAAGTATAAAACACAAATTGGTACTGGATTTAGGTTGAAAGCACATTCCAGAGGGATGTTAAGAAGCATCTTGGTATCCACACATTCCCCACAGATAACAGGGACATCATAACCCAGGTTCAGGACAGAGTCTAAAATGACAGCATGATGGATAGAGATGTTTTGATTGAACCACCAGTTGCAAGATAATGGGTAGTATTTAAGTAGTGTCAGAAGGTGACAACCTGACACATCAGGAGTGATGTGTAACTTGTTTGTACATGTGTATAAAGTTGTGTCTTGAAGGAGCTATCCTTGTCCAGCCTGTGGGGCACTGGTACCTCTCACTAACTGAACTGGTCAGGGGGTACATATGCATAGTGGTTTGATACAATCTGCTGACTCCTATTACTGTACTTCGTTTGACAATAAACCTGGCCTGGTGCCTTCAATCCTTATCTGATTTTGTTGTCTTTGGGGACTCTCTTGGAATCTGCTGTGTTGACTTTGTGCAAGTAGTCAACACAATAGACAGGAGGAGAACACACATGCAGCCAAATGGTTATCATTATTGGACAGAGCAAGAGACCCGTCAGGACACCACATCAGTGACTTCTGACGACAAAAGGCATCCAGACCAGAAGATTTATTATTTTTCATTACTTGAATAGCCTTCTATACCTCAGCTCATGTAGGTGTATTGGCAAGTACATTAGATGTAGGCAATTTGTGGACTTTACCCAGAGACTCATCAGAAACAGTCAAAATGATTACATAGTTGTGGGATAAAAAAAAAATAAAGAGTTAAAGTTGGCTTAAGTTTGATTAAGAAAACATTTGTGCTTTACAATTTGTGGCTAGTAGTGAGAAGGCCCTAATCACCAAATACAAGAAAGCCATGAGAATAGCAAATAGTGTTACCTGAAGTATGAGAAGGATGCATGGTTCCAAAAGCAACTAATGAAATAAAGAGTTGCAGTAACTAGACAAAAAATGTTTTAAAGGAAACAAGCCCAAACTTCCCACTCTTCTACAGGTTAGAAAGAAGGAGGGGAGACAGAAAGAAACAGCCTTGGGAAGAAAGGAAGTTATAAATGCTTGTCTGTATTAAGACTAAAAATATGGGTTAAATGTCTGAAATTAGTTTTTAGCTGAAGTCAGTAATTGGCAATGACATCACTTTTTCCCTCAAGGATATAAAAAGTAAACTTTTAAAGGGTTCATTGCCCAGACCTGCCTGAGCCAACCAATATGAGTCTAAGCATCCCTCAATATAGTCTATTTGTAAGTATCTTGCTAAAATGCTTATAAATGTTTTGTTACGGTATTGGGTCTTGTAAATTATTGAAGCTTTTTAGATATGTTTAGAGCAATTATATAAACACCATTTGGTCTCTGGATGTAATAAAGGAATTTATGGTTAAATTAGTGCTTGGTGGTTTCCTGTGTTAATAATTTCAAATATTATTATTTCCAACAGTAGTACACTAAAATGTTCATGCCATCCATAGTGGATGATAGTATGTTCTGCAGTGAAAAAAATCACCATCAGCACTTGTTAGCAGTATCAAACCAGATCAAATAGGGCCACAAACAGCTTCAACTGCATCCTAGAAGCTTTTGGAATCATGTTGATCAGTGATAGCCTGTAGTTCTTCTGCTTTACGGTCAAACCACCTATTTTGCATTTAGCAGAGTTTGCACTGGAGCGTGCAGCCAGTTAGCTGTGTCTTTGTGAAGAATCAAGTTGAACAACTGGAGGCATACCACCAGGCACAGACACTGCATTCAACTCAGACAGCACAAGTAGGCAAATGGTTCTGTGGCCAGCACATTGTTCTTTCTGAATTGGTCTACAGTCAGGAGAGGACCCATAATTACAAACTATGATTGTAAGTTTTATCGTCCAAATGGAGGTGACTAGCATCATTGCCATCACCACCTCCACCACTTGCACAGTACAAAAGTGATTATTTTAAAATTACTATTTCTAATATTTGATAAATTCATGTGACTTCTCATATTGCAAGAATATTGATTTTTTTCAATCACAAAAATACCTGAAAGTTTTTAATAATGCAAATGCTGATATCATTGGCAGTGCTGCCTACACACAAAAAATGTGGAGGTAACAGTATTAGCAGCTGAATTCTTTGGAGCGCAAAACAGCCATGAAGGCTGCATTAATAAGTCAGATGGGGAATACCATATTGTAGGCTTAGTGGCAGCTCTATGCTACCTGCTCCCAGCCCTCTGAACAGACAGCACATGCTAAAAAAGGAAGGGGACTTGAACTTTGCCAATCCACAGCTACTGGAATGAACTTATGAGTACACCAACCATACATCCTGGATTTTCCAGGACAGTCTCGTTTTTAAATCTTCTGTCCCATTGTCCCCATAAAGCACTGAAATGTCCCAGAAATTCCAATATTTCGGCTGGGGAAAGAAAAAGCCTGGAAGCTCCCCTGGATCAAGCTTGCAGGGAAGAAATGCAGCTAGAAGGGGCTGCATACTTCTGTTCCCTCTCCCCCTCTCCTGTCTGGGGACCAGGAGCGCAGGGATGCTTCCTGAAGGTTCTTCCCGCTGCACTGAAATCCAGCCAATAGGAGCAGCAGGAGGCAGTGCCTGGGACACATTGTTGGGAGTCGCATGAAAGCAAGTAAGTGGCACCCTTTCCCCTCATGCCCAGATCCCGCACCCCAAACCCATTCATTCACTGCCCCAAGACCCTGCATTAGGGATGTAATAGGTGCAGCAGTCCAGAACCCAGCACAGCTGGGACTGCAGAGTCCCAGCTCATGCCAGGTCCCCCACTACACGTCTGCCTTTTAAAATTATTAAGAGCCAGGCAGCTCTCACTTCATTTAAAAGGAAGCCTAAAGGGTCAGGGGGCTATTCATGTTAAGGCCCTGATATCATGGTAGCGGTTTTCAGGTATCTGAAAGGGTGTCTCAAGGAGCAGGAAGAAAACTTGTTCATCTTGGCCTCTGAGGATAGAACAAGAAGCAATGGGCTTAAGCAATGGGCTTAAACTGCAGCAAGGGAGGTTTAGGTTGGATATTAGGAAAAAGTTCCTAACTGTCAGGGTGGTTAAACACTGGAATAAATTTCCCAGGGAGGTTGTGGAATCTCCATCTCTGGAGCTATTTAAGAGGAGGTTAGATAAATGTCTATCAGGGATGGTCTAGACAGTACTGGGCCCTGCCATGAGCGCAGGGGACTGGACTCGATGACCTCTCGAGGTCCCTTCCAGTCCTAGTGTTCTATGATGTGTGTCCACATTTTTGGTTTGGAAAATATGGTCATATGGGCCATAGTACTGCCACTGTTACTAGGAGTGAAGGTGATGATAAGTGATGCCAGTTCCACAACTGGGGAAATACAAGAAGATTGGCCTGCATGAAATCCCAGACATACTGATTAGGGAGGTAATACTGTAGTCGATTAACCAGTAAGCTTCTCCTTAATGCTTTTGCTTAAAGCTTATCAGTTAATGCTATAGACTACATGCATTCTTTCCCCTTCCCCCGGCCAGTAAAGTTTTTAGCAGGCTGGCAGGCAGCCTGGCTCAATCCTGGCTTGTGACAGGTCCAGGCTTTACCCCTGCTGTGGCGCTGCCTTTAAAGTATATTAGGAGCCAGGTGGGCAGGTAGCCCAGCTCAATACCCGCTCGTTCTGGGTCCAGGAGCTTAGATCCCACCCCTGGACAGGGGCTGCTGCCACCCTGCACTGCTGCCGCTGTATCAATACAGGCAGCCAGTCCATGAGGGGAGCTGGTTTTTAAACTTGTGGAGCAGCTCCCCTTGTGGAGCAGCTCCCGCCTAGCACCCCACCCTGCTGCGTCTGATACAGAGGCAGCAGCGCAGACTGGCAGGAGACTCCTCACGAGTGGGTCCAGAGTGCACTAGCTGCCAGCTGCAGCCCCAGAGACTATAAAATAGTCAAGTAACATAAGAATTCATGAGGTTAATTGACTATTCAATTAATCCCTAATACTGATACCATAGGGGCTGTAGTTAATCAAGATGGGAAAAGTCTATGTAAACCAAAAGTGGTCTGAATAATGAATCTACTCTAACACACCACTGACAGCTCCTGTCTAGAGGAGCTCCTGCAGTGCCACAGGCAAAATCTTACACTTCTTGAGAGCATATCTCCTAGACCCTTTCTAGGTAACATGTCAGAGTCAGGTCATTTTCCCAGCAGACATGTCAAAACTTTTTGTATCCAGGTTGTGTCCTTCCTCCTAGTATCCCACCACTCTGCATATCATTTTAATGATACATTATTAGACCAGATACACAAAAAAGTGAGTATTCAGGTGTCACACACTTGGAATATTGTAGTCTGTCACTTACACCTTATCACATGCCATGATTATTCCCTACCACAATCTCTGCCCTTGAGTAAGTGGGGGATTTTCCTATATGCATTTTAAAGCTATTTCTAAACAAGCATTCCCTCTCACTCTTACATCCTCACTCCTCCCGGTTCCTGTACTACATCTTGGTCTACACAACACAGCTTTTAGTGACACGGGCAATGTAAACTATGTTTGTCAGCACTTTTGCCAACATAATACTTCCAGTCTCTATGACCAGGGTACACATTGTCCTCAGGAGAGCACGCCTATTGACAGCAAGCCGTTTACACTGCCACTTGCAGTGGAAAAACTTTTGTCTTTTGGCAACAGAGGGGAAAGGGGTAAGCACCTCTGAACGCCAACATTTTGTTATTCAACTGACAATGCAGACAAAGCCCAATGCTCTCTATTCTTTGTCCTATCCTACAACCAAGGCTCTGCCATGTTAACTGTCCTGACTGAAGGTGTCAACCTGAATACAGCATCCCATCTAGCTTGCATACTACATCCAAATTTAAAGCCGTTTTTCCATAGTTTGTTTAGAACATTGCTGTAAGTTCAGCAAGGCAGAAGCTGATTCTGCTATCACTTTTCACAGTCTTCTTACACTACAGCCACAGGCCAACCTTCCTCAATACAAGTAGTAACGATGTTAAGGACTAGTGTCAACTATCGGATAAGCAAATGCTTATTGGATAGTCAGTCGACTAGTCGATTCCTTTCCCCCCTTGCTGCCTCTATCAGATAGAGGCAGCAAAAGGGGTGGAGAAGAGGAGCTACTTCAAAGTGGCAGCATCGCACAGCTGATCCCTGGCTCAGCTGTGTGGTGCTGTCTCTTTGAAATGCCACCTTAGTGTTTCAAAGTGGCAGCACCACATTGCTGAACCTGGGATCAGCTGCACGGTGCTGCCACATGTGAAGCCCAGAGTCAGCTGGGGACTCCCCAGCTTACCTCAGGTTCCAGCACAGCATTTCCGCGAAACCAGGGATCAGTTGAGGAGTCCCCAGCTGACCCTGGGTTCTGGGGAAATGCCGTGCCCACTGATCGTGGGGAAATGCTGTGCCCACTGGCCCCGGGATTCATACTGCACTGCCGCTTTGAAATGCACAAGAGCCCCTGTTGGGGACTCTTGTATGTTTCAAAGCTAGCACTCTGCATGCAGCCCACAGTCAGCAGGACTTCCCGCTGGCCCCAGGCTGCACACAGAGTTTCGCATTCCTCCTTTGAAATGTACAAGAGCCCCACCAGAGGCTCTTGTAAATTTCAAAGGAGGAATGCGAAAGTGCCTATCGACTAGTCGACTACTCGGTGGAAATTCCATCAACTACTCGACTAGTAAATTAACTGTCATTTAACATCCTTAACATGGAGTGACAGTTGTAGGTGAAGTGTGCACAGTTTCACAGCTATTTACAAATTAAAGTGAGTCATCAATAGAATGAAAGAGGGATTGAAAAAACTCTGGGTCAAGAGTGAGATTTTCACCCCAATTTCAATCAAGCCACCATTGTTTCTGGACCCAGAACAGATGCTACAGTATATGTTGGAGCTGCACAGGGGCAAACAAACCATATGCAACATGAGAAGCAGTCACTTTTTCACTAGCAGCCTGCTTGCTGTTGGAAGGGATCCGAGTAGCTTGCTAAATCCACGTACCATGTCAATTTCTTAGACATTTTTTCTAATAGTGTAACTATTTTAGTAAGGAGCATGATTTTTCACCAAGATAATTATACCAGTCCAATGCCAAGTGTGGTTGCTATTATACCAATAGAGAGAGGCTTTCTATTGGTATAAATGAAGTTATTCTCATTCCTGGAAATGAAACTACATCAGCAAAAAGCACATTTAGAGGTACATTCCCACAAAGAGATGTTGTACTGTTTTAACTATAATAGTAATAATAACGTTACAACTTCTAAGCCTAGACAAGACTACAGAGTCACGTAAACATGAACATTAAAAGATATCATTTATCACAGCGTTTCCCAAACTATGTTCTTGCGCAAGAAGCCGCCAGTGTAGACATAGCCTAGGTGTATGGGTTACATTAGCATTATCTGGTATGGAAAAAAATACTGGGCCCCTGCATGGCTGCTGGGATGGGTGGGATGTGGAGGAAGTGTGTGTGTGGGGGAAAACCAGCTGCTAGGAAGCATGGTTGGGGACAGCGGGGCTGTCCGGCGGAGATCGGGGGCGGCTGGCCGGAAGCAGGGCTGGCTAGGGGGCTGGCTGGGGGAGATCAGGATGAGGAGGACTGGAGAACCAGCCTCCAGAAGCAGGGCTGGATGGGGGCATCAGGTCTGGACGGGGGAGAGCGGGAGAAGCGGGGAGGGGGGCGGGAAGGGGGAGCAAATTGGCCGGCGGGAAGCAGGACTGACCCAGGCAGATGCAGACCTGGGCACACAAGTGAGTCCGGCCCTGGGGATTCCATTTTGCCCCCCCCCCCCCCCCGATACCCTCCCTCGAGTAGTTGCGAACTGCCTGGCTGGTAGACACTCACGCAGCATGAGCACATCTACCAGCCAGGCAATTTGCAGCTACGGACTTATACACCTAATAATAATAAAACTTACCTAATTAGAAAATACCAGACATTTTATGCCCAGTATCTTCTCAATTTGTTTCCTGGACAGAATCCTCAAATACTGGACTGATCGGTATAAAACTGGACACCTGGACACCCTACCCCTCCTTGCACCCTCCCTCATAGCCAGATACCCAACCCCCAATCTGCTCCTGCTCCCACCTCCTGGAGTTCCCGTGCAGCGCTGGGTCCCCCAAGCCCTGGCCCAGGCTGGGCAGAGGATGCAGCCGGGTGAAACACTGAAAATTTATTCATTTTTCATTCTTTTTTTTATATGTGTTTATATTTTTGGGCTGCAAAAAACAGTACTGAAAAGAAACGGGTTCCAACTAAAGTAAAAAGTTTGGGAAACCCTGGTCTAACCAGCTTTCTATCCATCTTACAGTCCATTTATCCAATCCATCTTCCCTTAACTTGCTGGCAAGAATATTGTGGGTGCCAGTATCAAAAGCTTTGCTAAAGCTGGCACTGGGGGCTTTGGGAGGACCAGAAACAAGTTATTTGAATATTCATCATTTGCTTAATGAATATGCAAATAAATGTTACCAGTCCTCCAAAAGCTTGTGAATGGATTTACTGGTCCCCATGTCAAAAAGTTTGGGAACCCCTGATTTAATCACATTAAAAATGGAGGTTAAACTAGTAAACTGAAAGAAATTAAACTAATTTAGCGTGTTCTGGAGGATCTCTTAACATTCTGTTCCTTCCTATCTGAAAGCAAATTTGTAGAATGTTCTGCCTCTACATACCTCTTCCACATTATTAGCTGCTGTGTAGATTGCAATTATCTAAAGAGTTATAATTTAATGATGTAACATAATTGAAATTTCTATGGCTATGCAAAGGGCAAACTTCCTAGGTGTGGAAATGTGCTAATTTTGTCAACTATAATGAGTCATATTTACAGATTTTCTTTTTGAAGCACAAAAAGTCACAACTTTGTGTTACAACTGCTTTTTCATGATAAAAAAAAACAGAGTCAAGGAAAGTCAGAATCCACTTCAGAGCAGCTATAAAGACTCTAGTAGAGGACAAGGCACAAAAGGAAGTCAGATATCCAGTGTGTAAAGCTGAGGAGACCCCACGGTATAAGTACAGCTCTGCAAATCCACAAATATCTGCTTTTTATGTGGGTGCAGATATCCACAAATCATTTTTACGGATACAGATGTGGATACAAAGTTTGTATCTAGAATCTTGAAAATTTATAGATACCTGCTTTTTATTCTCAGTTATTGGCATCCACTGATGTCCGTAAGGATATCCACAACTCATTTTTGCAGATAAGGATGCCGATACAAATTTTGTATCTGTGCAGAGTTCTAACTATAAGGTGAGGAGCACCACATCCAATGAAAAAGAAAATTATTTTTCCTGTTTCTGCTTTTGCTCACATGCTGGACATAGAAACACAACAGCTATAACATCTTCATATCTTTTATGCACCATCATAGAGCAAAGCTAGTAGTTGGCAGTTCTTCCTCTTTGGCAGGACTACTCAACTTTGGAAGCCTCATGGGGCCACAATGATACTCACAGCACATACTGAGGGCCGCAACTTAAGTGTGGTTGAATATACATGCAAATATATGCAAACAGATTCTTTCACACTGATGGGCATGAATACAAAGATTAAGGCAAGATTACACAACACGCAGGCCACATTTAAGTCAGTTCAGCTGATATTAATAAAATGCAATATTTACCTGATTTCCACCCATATGACAGCACTTTTAATAAGCAATGACAGTCCAGGAATTTAACTACAAAAATGCATATCAACAGAAGACCATTATATGACTACAGGCAGTCCCCGGGTTACGTACAAGATAGGGACTGTAGGTTTGTTCTTAAGTTGAATTTGTATGTAAGTCGGAACTGGTACATATTGTAGGGGAAACTCTAGCCAAACATTTTTTTTAGTTTTGGATAGCACAGGGAAAGGTTAACTCCCCTCTAATGTTTGTTTTGCTGTCTGTTCCCCTGTTCAGAAGATTTCACATCTATTTCTGTCCCTGTGACAAACTCAGGACTAAAGGAGTAACTCATCAAATACCAAACAGCTCTGCACCATGCTTTGAGCTAATAGCTTTATTTCCACACACCACCCAGGGTTCTAGGAGGAGGGTCCTTTTTTTGCTAACACAATGAGGCCAGCACTTTGTTTGTTTTGGTGGAGTCTTTGTTTGCCCAGGGAGCCCAGCATGTATAGGGGGAGGAGGGGCAGAGAGGCTGCTTTTGTCTGCTGTTCGGCAGCCTGTTGCTCAGGGGAGGGGGCAGCCTGTTGCTGGCAGGGGGGAGGGGGGGCATGCAGGATGCGAGGCCGCGAGGGGGGGGCAGCGGGCGTGGGGAGGCACTTTTCCTCTGCCCGGCAGCTCTGCGGGATCCCTGTCCCTGTGGCCAGCTGCTGCAGGCAGAGGCCTGTTGGAGCCGGCCGAAGAGGAGGAGGAGGTGGATTCTAGGACCCAGGTGAGCGAGCCCCGGGGACGCTGCTGCGCTCCCGGGAGCCCGGCATGTATAGAAGGGAGGAGGGGCAGAGAGGCTGCTTTTGTCTGTTCGGCAGCCTGTTGCTCAGGGGAGGAGGCAGCCTGTTGCTGGCAGAGGGGGGGGGGGGCAGCGGGTGTGGGGAGGCACTTTTCCTCTGCCGGGCAGCTCTGTGGGACCCCAGTCGGAGCCGGCCCGAGGAGGAGGAGGATCCTAGGACCCAGGTGAGCGAGCCCCGGGAATCCTGCTGCGCATGTGCGGGAGTTGCCTCACCCCGTTCGTATCTAGGGATCCGACGTAAGTCGGATCCACGTAAGTCGGGGACTGCCTGTACTTTTTTGTTTTGGCTCCCACCCCCGGGCCGCGTGTCGAGCCCTGTGTAAACCCAAACCGCACTGCGGGCCAGTATACTTAAGGAAGACAACGTGAAAATGTCTCAACACGGAATCCCAATTGAATATTCATCAAGACAATGAAGGGATGAGAGCCAATGTATTCCTTCACAAGTGTCTATTATCACTGACAGATTCAGCACAAATAGGAGCAGTATTGATAGTCATGAGCAATTTGGGGCTAATCCTATGCTTATAGAAACCAATGTAAGAAGTGAATTAGAGGGTTCTACCAGTAATTGGAGCATTTCTTCAGGCAAAACTACCTTATTGGGACTTCTACCGGAATAAAGGTTCCAGTGAATAGTAAAAACTGATCACAGTTATCCTTTCCCTTATCTGAGTCATACTTCAGTCCCTTAAGAGTCTGAAAGCAAGTCCTAGTGGTGCACTGTGCTTCTATAGAGAACATTTCCTAATTAATGGCCAATATCGAGAAGGGACAATCATAATTACCTTTCCAATGGAATAAAGCAGCCAATTTACAAGGGTTTGACCAAATGCATTGTATTCACACTCTCACACCACTGTAATAATCTCTTTACAAAATTTTTCATGTGAGGTTTGCTAATTTGCAGGTCAATTATATCATGGTGAAAAGGATATAGCAACATTTTATGAAAAGTTATGAACATTAGCTGAAATTGTGACTGAAATGTGCTTGGACAAGTTTGAGGAGTCATTAAACCAATTTCTTGAAGACAAGCTGACACCTCTAGTCATGTGTCAAAGGTATTTGGTCATCACCTGTCAAGTGGCCATTCTTTGGCAGGGAGGCAAAGATCAATTTGCATTTTAACAAACATGGAACCTTTTTCACTATGAAAATTCATGTTTCCCTTCTCACAGCTGGAAGGAAATTTATCTAGGGGTATGTTTATATGGACAGAGCTGTCATGGTGCAGCTCTATGGATACAGCTATGTCGCTGCAGTGTCTGTCCTGATACTCTGTGCTGATAGGAGAGAGTTCAACCTTCAAAAATAAAAATCCATGAAAAGCGTAAGCTATGTTGTTAGGAGAAGCTCTGTGCACTATGCATATGAGCACTTATATCTGTGTAACTTATGTCACTGGGGGGGGGGGGGGGGAAGGCTATTGAATATTCAGCCCCCTAAGGGTATGGCTAGACTACAGGTTTTTGTCAGAAAAAGGTACACAAAAATGCCAGATGCATCTTCCATACCTTTTTCCAATTCTTTTGTTGGATGAGGCTTTTCCAACATTTGGCCCAACTAGATTGGGACAACTGTCAGAAAAACCCTCTCTTTCGGAAGCCCCCTTCTTCCTCATAGAATGAGGAATACAGGGGCTTTCAAAAGAACACAAACGCTCTTCTGCAAAAAAAAAAAAAAAAAACACGGAAGAGCAAACGCGATCCCTGGACGCGGTGGAGTCTAGCCATACTCTGAGTGACAGAAGTTTTGCCAACATAGGCTGAAGTGTAGACATAGCCTACTGGTAACTCTTATGACAATGCATTTTAATGGGTGACTGAACTATGCAAATAAGGGGTAAAACCGAGCCCTGTGTACTCTCTCTCTCTCTCTCTCAATCTCACCCATTCACTTAATATGACAAAGCAACCAGCTCTTTGACTTTGAGAGCAGATCTTGAGTTGAGAATTTGGTTAGCCCTGTTACTAAGAACATATGATGATAATTTTATCTTGAACTAAGTCCAGTTTGTTAGATTTAGTTACTAGAAAATATTATATTTTTATTTCTCTTGCAACCACTTCTGACTTTAATGATTTATACTTGTATTCATGCAAAAACTCTCTCTTCCTTGTTAAGCTTGTTTTATACTTTAATATATACTTTAAACTTGTGTGTTTAAACTGAAGTTTTTGATGATGCTGATTAAAGCAACTGTTGTACCTTGTCAGGGGCAGCAAACCTTTAACACCTGAACTGTGCAGGAGAGGACTGCACAGTGCAGAACATGTGTTTTCTGGGGAAAATGTCAGTCGGTGAGTGTGTTGGAATCACCCTCCCAGTGATAACCAAGGCTAAAGTATGGTTGGTGTGTGGCTGACAGGCTGCTAGGCCAGGAGAATTGGAGTATGACTTTCATGGCATTTGTAAGTAGCCCAGGTTGGGCTCTGCAGCAACAAAGAATGGGTACCTCTAAAAAGCTGCAAGGGTGGTGGTGACACAGCCCCACCCCCAGCTCGAGTACACCTCAGAACATGACAAAAGGATACTGTTGGCTTAAATTTAGCTAAACATTTACATTAAATAAAAACAAGATTTCATCAATATAAGGCAGTGGAGATGCTTCCATACTTCAAAGCATGCAAACAAATCTTATCTATTAAAATTGGGTTTGTTTTAAACAATTAGATGTGATTATGTAGTGGTGGAACACCAGATACTGCAGCACAATAACAGTCAAACCAGTTATAAACAAAAGGGAAACTGTCTTAATTGATTTCACTTTCCAAAAGAAATAGAAAAGATAAACAGTATAATAAGTGAGAAATGAACAGGATTTTTCTTTACATCTATTCCCCGTTGATACCCTCAGGATTTTATTAGTTGTGGGGGGGAGCATGTGTTTTTGTTTTACTTGTTAGTACGGTTTGTGAAGAGTTGCCAGTTTTGGTTGGATGTATTCCTAGAGGTTTTGCCACATGTCAAACTTTAATTAAAAATTAATCTATTAATTCCTGGAGACTCTAGTACAATCCTGGAGGGATGTCAATGTCAACCCTATAAAATTGTAAACAAGTTTCTTTCAACATAGGGGTTTTACATGGACAGTGTACCATTAAAAGAAGGCTACAGAAAAGAAAACAAATGTCAGATTATTTCAATAGGCGTAGGTACATGTAACTGAAAAAAAAGTTATTCACAATCGGCAAGTTATGTTTAAATCCATATTCATGTCTACTTTGGGGCAATTCATCTGCACACGGTGACCAAGTGATCAGGCATCTCTTGCAGGGATCTAAGCAAGGGAAGAGGGAATGAAATTTGCACACGCTGCAACCTATAAGCCCCTCAATAGTTGTTATTTGGCCATGGACTGGAATAATGGCTGCTGCCTCACCTTACCTCCTTCCTCTACAGAAGTGTTAGGTCGCTGGATCCACACTGATAGAACCATCCCCTTACCCCAAGTTTTCCTTCAATTCCCTTTTCACTCAGAGAATTCTCACTCCTCTCAGAGCCAAATGAAGGCATAAGGGCAACAAGCCTATGCCTAGGACCACAACTCCTTGGGTGATCACACTGCATTAGAAGCTAAGCTTTGGGTTTTGTCTTAAATATAAATCTCTAGCCCTCGTCATGGCAAAGAAATGCTTAAAAATGTGACTCAGGTGCAACCAAAACCACAATATCTTCCATTTTTTTACAGACAATCAGATGCAAACTGTGCCACAAAGTGCCTACACAGAGACCTACTTCAGGGGGTGTTGGCAGTGGTTATCAACTGCATCCCAGAAGGGGACTTGGAAGAACAGGAAGAAAAAAATAGCAGACCCAGAATACCCATCTCAGCATATGCATCCTGGCAGCTTCACCTGTCCCTTCACTGTGAGAGGGGGACCCTGCTGCCATTCATGGGCAGGAAAAGGAGGCAGTCACTGCTACTCCAAGCGAGTGCAGAGTCTCAGTGCAGGAGCAGGTTCATACCAGGCCCCCATGTGGTGGTTGGCTAGGTCACTAGATTGCTTTAATCCAGTCGTATTTTCGATGAAAGATGCAAGGGCAGAGGAGAGTCAGGGAGAAAACTGGGGAAGATCATAAGCTGCTATTAGGTCTACGCAAAATTAATCAAGGATTTATCTTATAAAATGGGCATCTAAGGTACTGTCTAGACTGCACTCTAAAATCGAAATAAGATATGCAATTTGCGCTATGCAAATTGCGTATCTTATTTTGATATTATTTAGAAATAGACTATTTTGAAATTCGGCGTGTCTACATGGCGCCAAATTTTGAAATAAAGCACTATTTCGAGACATCCCTTATTCCTTGTGGAACAAGATTTACAGGGATGCTGAAATAGCGCATTTGTTATTTTGAAAATTATTTCAAAATAATGGACGTGTTTCTTGGACACGAGATAGCTATTTCAGGATACCAGGAGATACCTCTGGTATCCTGAAATAGCCTTGCAGTCTAGACATATCCTCAAAGATACACCCATTGTATGTCACACACAAAGTAGCTAGATGGCAACAGAAAATGTGGCACAAAATTCTATTACAATATTAGTCCTCACGATTGGATCACAGAGATCCCCTCTGAGAGTGTCACATGATCAGCTGCTCATACCACGGAGTATGATCACCTGCCTGCCCGCTGGGGCATCACAACACCCTGTCAAGATGAGTCAGAAACTGAGTTCTCCCCCAGCAACAGCACATAGTTTAGGTGACAGTTCCCCAGCAGAGTAACACAGACACAGAACAGCTCAGCTCTGGGAGGGCTCAGTTACAGGGATCTGATGGCAGGGACACAACTCCCATGGGATCAAAACCCCAAATAAATCTGTCTTACTCTCCTTACATTTTATACAGCGAAAGCTCATGAATTTTGCCCCCATTTTTCAATGAAAGAGAGTGATGCACAGCTGTTGTCTACTCTACCTCCTCTAGTAAAATTATTTACAGTGGGTTTGATAATAAACAAAAGTGATTTTATTAAGTATAAAAATGGGATTTAACTTGTTGCAAGTGATGTCAGACAGATCAAAGTAAAATATTAAACTAAAAACAAACAAAATACACCAGTTAAGCCTAAAACACTAAGAGAAATAATTACAAATAATAATTTCTCATCCTAGTCCTTATTTCAGGTAAAGTTCTTCAAACCTGAGCTGAATTTTTTTCTGACCTGGGTCTAACAGTTTCTCCCCTCATTAGAGTTCTTTTCTTTCCAGGTCTTTTCATGTGCCCTCCTGAGATGGGGGGGGGGGGGGGGGTTTGAAGCCAGCTGAAGACATCATTGTTTGCTTCCGATCCCTTAAACAGAATTTCCTAAGGGTGGAAGGTTCAGTTCCCACTCCTCCCCTACCTACTTTCCACCTCCCCCCACCCCGTGTGGAAGACTACAAAATACAAGATGGATTCCTACTTGTCTTTATAGGACCAACCGCAATCCAGGCCTACACGAAAAACAAAACTATCCACAGATGATTGCCCTGAGCACCAGGCCCTTATGTTCCTTAAGTACCACTAATGACTTTCACTAGAAGACCTAGATTAATAAACAGGTTTACACTTCATATTTCTAACTTCAAATGAAATAATGATACATGCACACAAATAAAATATACACATTCTGGGGATTACAAGCTCTTCAATGACAGAGGCTTCTTACCCCGTTTTTCATAAAGCATATTTGAGTTATGCATGTTCATACTCAAAACATATTTTCATAAAAATATAGGGGAACAGTGTCACAAAGGTTTACAGTTAAAACTTAGTATGACATAGTTACATTGCTCAGGGGTAAGAAAAATTCACATCTCTGAATGCCATAGTTCAGATGACCCACACACTGTTATAAACATGGCTAGAATGATGCAATAATTCTTACACCAGCCTACCTACTCCTGCCCAGAGAGGTGGATTACCTACATCATAGGAAAAAGCCCTCCTGTAGAAAGCATTTATAGTACCCGTAATGCAGACATGCCCTAAATGTAAATAATCATCCAACTGATGAGCATCATGATCTTAGTACACAGATTTTGGGTAAGTTGGATTTTTATTTTGATAAAAAGAGGAAAAAGATAAAAGAGGAAAAAGAAAAAGTGGTGTTGGCACATCTCGTTCATAACCAAAATGGCATCAACAGAGGGTCCTAAACGCCACATGGTTATGTCTAATTTAAGTCTATTTCTATACCATCCAACACCATAGCATCCAAATTTGAGGCAATTCACAGCTCAACCTTAACTATATTTCTTGCTACCATGAATGCTCATAGTTTGTTTCTATTAAAGGTAAGACTACGCAGTTTCAGCAGCTTAGCAATCAATCTCATGTATTGTCCTTAAAATAGAAAATTTAATTAAATGGTTCGTGCCAACTAATTGAAAGTTCAGCACTCCATGTTTGCTGATTTACCAATATTGAGAAGTACAATAGCATAATTATGAATATTTTGAAAAAGAAAACTAATGTTATGTTCATAACACCAAGATAACAGTACAGGCAGTCCCCGGGTTACATGGATCCGACTTACATCGGATCCCTACTTACAAACGGGGTGAGGCAACCCCGCACTAGCTGCTTCCCCCCAGCAGACCAGGGAGATGCAAAGCTAGCGCCCTTCCCCCCCAGCAGACCAGGAAGACGCGGAGCGGCTTTTCTCAGCAGACACCTCAGCTTGAGAATAAAGGACTGAGGGAAGTGAGGTGTTGGAGAATAAAACTGAGCTCTGGAGAAATGTTTGGCTAGAGTTTCCCCTACAATATGTACCAGTTCCGACTTACATACAAATTCAACTTAAGAACAAACCTACAGTCCCTATCCTGTACGTAACCTGGGGACTGCCTGTATAGCAATGCATTTAAAAGACAGTAACATTTTACATTTACAGCAGCAATATTTTCCCTTCATGTGTTCCCATTATAAACTCCTCCCTTCCATGGGGCTATAACATATCAATAAAGATTCATCCAGAGATGCTACTTGGCTATTATCAGACATTAGGGTTACCAGGTAGCTTCAGGAAAAAATACCGGACACACTTGATGGAGGGGGCGGGCGACCAGCTGGAAGGGGAGCGGGAGGAGGGAGGGAAACAGGGCTGGCGGCGGGGGGGGGGGGGGGGGGGGAGAGGAGGGAGAGAAACAGGAAGCAGGGCTGGCGGGGGGGGGGGGCAGCGTGGCTGGCCGGGGGAGAGCAGGGGGGCAGCTGGTGGGAAGCAGGGTTGGATGGACGGGGGGTTGGGGGCAGAAGGGCTGGCTCGGGGAGGTCGGGGGGGGAGGATTCGAGGGGAGCGGGGCTGGCCAGCGATGTTCGGGAGAAGAACCAGCCGGCAGGAAGCAGGGCTTGCCGGGAGGGCATTGGGGGGAGCAGGGCTGGGGAGAGAATTGGCCAGCAGGGAGCGGGACTGACCTGGGCACATCCAGATCCCAGGGTGCTGCCCGTCCCACGCACGGTCCCGGTGAAGCACAAGCGAGTCTTCTCCTCCCCAAGGCGTTACTCCTACATCAGATGCAACCAGAGGCTCCCAGCGCCGATCACACCCTGCCTCCCAGCCACTCTCCCCGCCCCCACCAGGCTTCCGTTGGGCCCCCAGCCAGAAAACCAGAAAATACCGGACATAACACACGTCCAATAATTTCTGAATTTTTTTACCAGACAGAAGGCCCAAAAACCAGACTGTCCGATTGAATACCGGACACCTGGCAACCCTAACAGGCATCCATAAACTAATGTTAATACATTGTAAGAGGAAGATGTAGCCATTTTAAGTTAAAGAAGATAATCATAATCTTTTTGACAGCCTTTTTTCCTTGTCCCTTTCAGCTCTCAGATAACTTTGCTAACTGAAATTAAATTATGCAAACCCTTAATCTATAATGTGAATTAGGCAGTTTTGTTACTTTAAAAAAAAAAAAAAAAAAAAAAAGCATGAGACCACTCAGGTTTAAATGCAAACAAGAACAAATTTTTATATTGAGGTCTTACACCTTCCTCCTCATTTAGGTTTTGCCATCATCTCGTGGAGCTCCTCCTCTTACTTCTGGGTTCCACTCTGGTTTCTTAAAGGAGCCATATCTCATAAGAGCCATTCCCAAATACAGGTTGAACCTCTCTAAACTGGGACTCCCTCGTCCAGCAACATCCATGTTCCAGCAGTTAGAGGGCTGGCAGCAGGAACCCTGCAGGGGCTGGGAGTCCTGCTGTGGCAGTCTGGTTGGGCCGGTGGCAGGGTAGCAGGAGTACCAGCTGGCTTCGGCAGGGCAGCAGGCTCCTGGTGGAGCTGGGAGCCTGGCACAGCAATGGGCGCCCGGTGGGGCCAGGAACCGAGCATGCTGGGCCAGGAGCCTGGTGGGCCAGAAGCCTAGCATGGCAGTGGGCTGCCAGCAGGGATGGGACAGTGGGGCCGGCAAGGAAGCAGGGCCAGCAGTCCTGCTGTGGCCAGGAGCCCAGCTGAGTTGGTGTAAGGGGGGAGATGGCTGGGAGGCTGGGGGCCAGGAGTGGAGCCAGGCTGGAGGACTTGTCACAGGGGGACCAGACATGACTTCCCCTAATCCAGCAAAATCCCTCATTCGGGACTAGTCTAAGGATGTGAACGACTAGTCAACTATCCGATAAGCAAATATTTATCGGATAGTCAACACACTTGTTGACTAGTCACTTTCCCTGCCTTGCTGCCCCTCTATCAGAAAGCAGCAGCAAGGGGGCAAGGTGGAGGGAGTGCTTCAGAGTGGCAGCGCCATGTGGATCCTGGGACCAGACCCTAAGCTCCACGTGGCGCTGCCCCTTTGAAATGCTGCGTGCAGCCTGGAGCCATGTGGGGGCTGCATTTGACGTTTCAAAGCAGCAGCGCTGCATGGAGCCCAGGCTCAGCTAGGGCTCCCCCGTTGACCCCGAGCACCATGCCACTTTGAAACACTGTGGGGAGCACAGGGCCAGCAGGGGACTGCTTGAGTCCCCCCTCTGGTCCTGTGCTTCCCACAGTGCTTTCGCCTTTGAAGTATAGCAACAGCCCCAGGGCTTCACTTCAAAGTCGGAGGCGCCCTTATTGACCAATCAAATTAGTCGATGCATCAACTATTCGATTACCCAATTAATCTAAATGTAACATCCCTTGACTGGTCAGGTCCTGAGGGTGCTGGACCAGGGATGTTACACTGCAAAGTCCTTCTGTCAATGTGAGGGCCCACACAACTGTAAAGGTCTATTTGTCACCATGGGACACCAGCAGTCAGCAGACGCGTGGTTGGAAACAAAATTGGAGCCTATACCAGAACAAGCAAAACCTTGCAGTACAACTTCAACTACTGATGGTTCAGTGGAGATTTCCAGACCTGCTTCACCTCTGATGGGCTTCCATACCTGGACTCAAGTACCAATACATCTATGGGACCCTATCATGCAGTTCATATGTTACCACTTCTAGAGTCCGAGAAACCTGTATTGGAACTGAAAACTGTGAGCTAACCCTGCATGCTCTATGTTTATGTACTGATTCCCCCCCACATACACAGCACACCAAGGCAAGGTCACCCTAGCCCTCCGTTTGTCATTGGTATAACCTTTGGAGCATGCCTGATACTTCTGTATGTGGTTGTGAACCACTCACATGTATATTCCTGGACTCCTTAAAAAAGGGGTGTAATAATTTTCGCCCTAGCACCAGTGAAGTCAGGGACTGACCGATAGCTTCACAGAAAACAGCCTGGTAATGTTGTAATCCTGAATCAAAAGCTCGTGGAAAGGGCACACTGAGACAGATGAGCCTGAAGCTTCTTCATTGTGAGACATAATCTCTCTACACCTTTGTTATTTTGAGGGTTGTATCTGGGAGTACCGAAATGGGCAAATCAAGCAGAAATAAAAGTCAGTCCTTTATCAGTAATTATTGTTTGGAAATAATCCCACCTACAGGACCACTCCTACAGCCAATCATAGACAACTTTAAGCTGCTACTGCTAGCTGCTACCTCCAGCCATTTGGAAAAAGATTGTAGGCTACGGCCAGAAACCACTGTTACTGTTTGGCAGGTGTTATTTCTAAAATAGACCAAAAGGCATCTTTTCAAACTGAAAGAGGGCCATGTGATAAGAGAAAAGCCATGAGGTGCTATGACTAAGGAGAAAATGGTATCTGGAGATATCCACGGCATAGCACCAACTTAGTGGACATAAATGAATCATGACATTGAACTACCAATTCCTCCATAGTCCGCAAAGGATAGCAGTCGGGTATGACTGCCTTGTTCACTTGGGGCTATAGCCTCACTCTTTTTTCCTTTCCTTTTCTTTTTTTTTTATTTACAACAAAGAAGTCTGACACCCATGCAGAAAAGTCAAGCACTTGTGTAGTGTCCTCCATAAGCAAACAAGAAATTCCTGTAACTAGGGCCTCCTTTAACAACAGGGAGTTCTATGGAATGGTTGAGTAATTGGGGTAGCCAGTGGATCCATCCCTAGACAATTCTCAGCCAAGGCTACAAGGCCTCCAATCATATCTCCAACTGTTCCTTCCCCTCTCTTCCCACTCCAAAGAATTTCCGTGTTCTGTGAATCTAAATCCTAGTTCCTGGAAAAAAATTCAGCCTGCAATTGTTGGCTCTAGCATGAGCCATGTAAAATGGGAACACTCCCACTTCTCAGTGATATTACATCACAGGGAGATTCAGCATTCCAAGCAAAGTGATTTTTGCATTGCCATATTTGAATAGCATGGATTATGCTGTCCACAAGTAAAATAGGCAAAAACATCAATGATGCATGGCGTCATTTATACGTGAGACTCATGTTCCAGTGTTCACCAGCAGCAGTATCTCCACTGCAGGGAGGGGCAGATTTTAAAATACGGGAGTATTTTAAATATGTCCTGTGTCACCAAGTTGATCCCGTCAGGCATAGAATCTTCCTCCATTGCCTGGTCACCCATATAGGTGATGGCTCAAAAAGAGCAATGCCTTCTGGCAAAATGGTTAATTCTTTCACATGGACAGCACATTTATCCCTGGGCTGGACACTTCTGGAGCTGACAGTGACAGGATTTGCTACAATATGAACCCTGCTCCCAAGTCTACTAAAGATCCAGGTGCTGCCCTCAACTCCCACATGGTTACCTGAGCCGCAGTCAAATACACTGTACTGGGATAACTGCAGCAGTGGAAGTAGTGAATGTTGCCTAGAAGAAGGAGAGCCAGGAGGGATTAAGGTGCAGGAAAGGATCTGAACTTCTGGGATTCCAAGTTCAAATTGACAGTCAAGCTCCACCACCCTATGGAGCATCAAGAAATCTGGTTCCATCAGCAGACTCTCCCACAATCACGTGGATAAAATCCACTCCTTAAAATGAACCTGAATCTTCTCAAGTGTTAGGAATGCAAATTTGCATTCTTAACTCCTATTCCAGAAAACTGGCTTCAACTGGCAGATCAATGCCCCAGGGAGCTGTACTTGCTGATGAAATGTAATACATTTGATCATACTACTAGGTGTGGCATTATGATGTGCTGCTAGTGCCCTTATTGCCTTCTGATAGGATGTACTAGTCACCAGAGTGGAAAAATTCTTAAAGTTTCCAGTACCTAGTACATAGAGTAGGAATGCATACTGCAAGCTTCAGATGCCATTTCCAGACCAGCCATCATCAGGCGCACATTGAATGCTACAATGTATCTGGTACATAGCACGGGTGAATACCCTAAGAGCATCAGGTACAGTGCTGGTGTAGTTAAACAGACTGGTAGCTGGAAGCAGACTTGGATTCAACATCCTCATTACCACTATGATATTCCAAACTCTTGAAGACCATTCAAGTTTAAAGGCAAACAAGAACAAACTTTTATTCTAGGAGTCTTATTGGCACACCCTCCCTAGGATTCTCCATGACCCCTTTCTTCACCCTCTGGTTTCCACTTCCTGGTTTCTTAAAGAAGCCATGCTTCAAACAGCCATTATCAAATACTACCTTTCACAAATGATAAATTACAGCATAATAACAAATAATGACAACAGATCTTGATCCCGTTGAAGTCAATGACAAACCTCCCAGTTAATTCAATGACAATAGGCCCAAAACTAGTCTTGGCTGTTTTAATGAGTATCTCCGTTTGAATATTACAATTGCTCCATACAACATTGAATAATGTAACATGTAAGGGCCTAAATCTACATTCATGAATATCATTGGGAGCTTTGCAATTGGCTTCAAATAGTAGCACTGAGACACAAATATATTTTCCAATGCTAGCTAACACACAGCTCTCCAGTAAGCTGTTACATTCTATCTGGCTGACAGCATACATTTCGGAAGGTGGATATTGGCCCTCCCTATAATGAAGGATTATGAAAATTAGTTGGTTTTCTGATCTGAGTAACTATGTATTGGTAAAATATTATTTTGAAAATATTTTAACTACTTGAGAAAGGACAATAACTATGAAAAGCTAATTAAGCATTGTATTATAAGTGACAGAAGGCAATTCAAAGCTCAAACTTAAATTCTTTGCTTAGTTAACTTTTCTCCCAGCCTGAACTAGCCCTGCTGTGCTTATATATTGCAACTCATACAGCATTTTAACACATTGTAAGGAAGGAGAGGCAAGAACTGAGGGCAGTTCCTGGACATTACTGAGGGTATGTCTATACTCCGGGATAAAATTGAATTAAGATATGCAAATTCAGCTACTTTAAGTGCATAGCTGATGTTGAAGTACCTTAACTTGACTTTTGGCACTGGCCACACAGCAGAAAGTTGAAGGGAGAACATTTTCCTTTCAATTTCCCTTGCTCCTCCTTAAAGCAGAACTACTTTCCCTCTCAGTTTGAATTAGTATGTCTTCACTAGACCTGCTAATTCAAACCTTGGAACATAAACAGCGGCAATTTTAATCTTCTCTGTAGTGTAGACATACCCTGAGAGAATACTTTACTTAATTTCCTCAGCCTATTTAAGGCTAAAATCAAGTATTCGTATCTATTCTTGTTCAACCTCTAAATCAAATCTGGGAAGCCTTTGATTTCCAGATAAACCTTCACTTGTCATGCAAGTCCATAAAGCAGCACAAAAGAATTATTCTAAAGACAACAAACCAGCAAAGGCCATGGCCATTTTTCAAAATGAACATTTCTTCCCAGGTGGGTAATGAAAACAGCTGAGTATTTCACAAACCACAAATGCAGGCAACAAATTCTAACACCTGTGCTCAGACTGGGAAAATGAACTGCTTGTGAATGGTGATGAGCTCTGGCCAAATGTTTTATTAACCTTTAAGACATACGGATATTCCCTGTGTGTGGAATGTAATAATTGCTACTCTTCAGGTGTCCTTTTTAACATCTTGTAATCATTCCAGAAGAAGATTCAGCCAAGAATATGTAGGTGTTTGCAAATGGAACCATTCTTTTGTTCCTCACAGATAAAGTGAATATCATCCTTTCTGACATGGCATACTAATCTACCCAGAAATGAGCATACATGAGCAACCTGTTTTACTCAATGATCTCTATATCCACTCAAGGACAGCTACATTAAACAAAAGTAACTGAATGTCCATAGCAAGTAAATATTTACTTTGCAAGGGAACATGATTCTTTGATATACACATGTTCATATTATTTTGTTTAAAATCTGTTTGGATTGATGCAATCCTGGACAGAATTTAAAATGAAAACTGAGTTTTTATTTAATTTCATAATATTATCTGTAGTGTTACTTTTTTGGCTGAATCCTAATTTCAGATTACATTTAGAATACTATTGCTTAGATTTTTTATTTCATATCCTATTACATCAATAGGAGCTATAGAAATTAGTAAAATATATTGATACCTGGAAAGTCTAGAATCTTACTTTAAGCCACTTTATAAACATGTACTATTAAGACTGACTTGTGTTCTGATTAATATACACATTTAAAACCATAATATACAGCTGTACATAGTTCAATGAAATACAAAGCTTCAGCACTGTCAAGGTCTCCAGCAACAGATTACAAGGACCATTCCTGCCACCCAGTGTAATCTCTATACAATTATATAGTTAGCGTAGATACCCAATGTGCAGTTTACACTAACTTTTTTTTTAATTCAGATTGTTCCTCTAAAAAAAACTACTGAGAGTTTTATACAGACATTTTAGTTCAAGATAGACAAACTTCTCATTATGGTAGTGTGTTTTCTTGCACGTGGGGGAAAACACTATGTATTCTCAGCTTTTCCCCATTCATACTAATTACTTTAAGAGATTTCCTATCAAAGGCTTGAGATGCCCAAATGGGAGAGGTTCAGAGTATGTCATAACAGACGATTACAAATAGCTTACTGAGAAATAAATAAATAAATATTATATATATACACACACACACACACACACATATACACGCGCCATTTAGGGTCATAAAGACTAAAACAAGATCTTTAGCAGATACTCAATTTCATTAATCCCTAATATATTCTTTCCTATCAGCGAATTCCAGGCCTTCACACGGTCCTTACACAGCACGCCCCCCATTAGGCTTGCGAGCGTCCCATGACAGCGGAGAAAAGCACGTTACGGCCAGGAGACAGCAAAGGAGGGGAAGAGGGTGGGTGCTTTACATTTTCAACACCCTTCCGTCTCGAGCGATGGCCACCCCCCGCCCCGCACAGCCAAGTGGAGCGACTGCGGGACATGTGCCCGCACGGAGCGTGGTGCGGGGCTGCCCGCTGGCTAGGCACTCTGGCCGGATGGCATGGGCTGGAGGGCCGGGAAAGAAAAGCAACTCCAAAGCGTCTCCCGCTGGCCGCAGGCAGGAGAGAGCCGCAGCAGCAGGAGCAAGAGCATCTCCCCGCGGCTCTTCGCAGCGGGGTCCAGGCGCGCTGGACCGGACCCTCGCCCCGCCCGCCCCACGCCCGCCGGGCTGCGCCTCCTGCCCCGCGCGGGGCGAGAGCCGGCGGGGCTGCGCGTTACCTCTCGAAGAGCAGGCGGATCAGGAAGATGCAGAAGGCCAGCGGGAAGGCGAGGTACAGGTCCTCCGCCTGCGGGAAGGTGGCTTCCTCCGTGTTCTTCAGATCCGCCCAGGTGACATTGTGCGGCAGCCAGAACCGCTCGTTCCAGAACCAGGCGAGCAGCCCTGCCATCTTTGCTTTGTCTCGCTCGCGGGCTGCGGGGGGCGGGCGGCGGGCGCTGCCCGGGGAGAGGATGCGCGTCCGCGTGAGCGTGTCCCGCTCGCGAGCAGCCGCCGTGAGCCCTCCCTCGCTGCGCTCTGCGCCCGGGCTGCCAGCTCCACAGCCTGGCGGCGCGGCGCTGGGGAAGGGCCGCCGCGTCTGTCACAGGCCTCGCGCCCTGATTGGCTCCCGCCCGCGTCAGCCAGCCGGCGGGATGCTGGCAAGGAGCTGAGGGGGCTGCTCGGGAGGGGGCAGACACAGCGCGTCCCTGCTCCGCGCCTCCCGGCCAGGGCTCCTGCGTGGCGGGGGCTCCCCAGCGCCTCCCTCCGCTCTGCCCCAGCGCGCACGGGCTGGCCCGTGTCCAGCAGCCGCTGCCCTGCAGCTGCGCCTCCCGCTCACCAGTTTCCACGCTGCAAATTGCAGAGGCAACGTGGCAACGTGGCTCTTTCCTCCGCCGGCGCTGCTGGCCCGGCCGAAACTTTCCTGGCGCCTCCGCAAAGCGGGTCGCCCCGGCGGTAGGTGTGGGCACACGCTGGATCCACAAATTGAATCCCCCGAAAGGGCCGCGAAGCTCTCAGCACATCCCCGACACTGAGCCTCGGTTGCCTTCCAAGCCCACGTTGTGCTGCCCCAGCGGCTTGCAACCGGGGGCTCCGTACCTGCCCCGGATCCCGGGTGTCCGCCAGCAGGGTCACCAGTGGCTTGTGGGGCCAGGTTGAGCTCCTTGCTGGCCTAAAGGTGCGAAGGTACTTGGCCACCTGAGGCATCTAAGTCCCAGTTTTGGCTCTATTGAAATTCACAAATCTCTCTTGATAGTCTAAATTCACTTGGCGCCTACTAGGTTTTCAGGGTAAATGTTCCCTCCATGACTAAGTTGCAACCTTGAACCTATTCAGTTGCCTCATTCTACAGGTCAAGTGCCATCTCTTGCTGAAGCCACAGAGCAATTCACAAACTGGCACAAGAAAGGAGTTCGGGTACATCACCTGATCCAGGGTCATGCTCAGAGGCTACCTGCAGGATTGTGCCCCACTTGCAGTCACAATTTGTCCCATTCAAAATTGTGCTGTCTCTGGCCCAATGGTTGTTACACTGTGGATAAATACTTCAGTAGTCACCGGGTCAAGAAGAGAGCTAGTGGAAATGGTACCCAGCTGGGACATGGGAGGCCACAGGTCCAGTTCCCCTGTTCCTATAATTCTTTCATTATTTATCCACAGTGGAACAGTTTCAACAGGGAAGGCTGAAGAAGCCCTATCTAAAAATAAGTCAGTACATTGGTTTGAGCACTCATTACGGCAACAGGAAACCTACCAGTCAGATGGAGAATCTGAACCTGGATCTCCCAGGTGAGTGCTGTAGTGAGCTAAAAGTTACAAGGTGGATAGTAGCAGCACCACGAGCTCCTTTAGTAATTGTGGGTGTGGCAGCACAGGTGCATAATATTTCCACAAGAAGCATCCAGGAGCAGTGTTCCCTGTAAGTTGTGATTTTGAGCAGCCAACCAGGAAAGACTCAAATGCTACCCAACTGATTAGTTCCAGGGAGATGAAAAAACAGATAATCATCTATCTCCTGTCACCCATTCCCAGCTTCTGGCAGGAACAGGTTAGACACACCATTGATGGACTTAGCCTCCATGGACTTATCTAGTTCTTCGTTTAACACTGTTATAGTTGGGGTACTTAAAATTGCTATTACTTTTTGAGATTTTAGCTACCAGTTCTTCAAATTCTTTTCTGGACTTCCTAATTATATTTTTACACTTCATTTGCAGGTGTTTATGCTTTTTTCTGTTTTCCTCACTAGGATTTAATTTGTACTTTGAAAATTATACTTTTATCTCTCGCTGCTTCTTTTACTTGGTTGTTAAACCACAGTGGCACTTTTTTGGTTCTCTATGTTTTGTAACTTGGAGTAAGGCATCCATCACTTCCCATTCATTGTATAGGAATCCTAGGCACCTAACTTGGCCTTTGTGGATGGCAGTGTTGTTCCCATGACTTTCAGGTGCCTAAAGTTAGGTGCCACATTGTTCCAAGTTGTAATGTCTAAATCACTTTGTGGATTTAAACCCCGGGCCTGTTTTTCAGTACACAATATCAAGACCCTCCCTGCTTCTGTGTAAATATACCCATACAGATACACACCCCACAACTTTACCCACTGGAACCCTTCATTTATATGGTCTTTGGGCAGACTCCTTATATCTTGCTATAGGTGGGGCCCCTTAGCCATTTCTTACATCAATCTTCAATGAAAGTTCACACTGTGTTAATTTAGATGGAATAAAGTGGCCCAATAAGCTAAAGGGGTTACTATGACCCAGTTACTGTTCAACCTTATATCAGTGTTAACAAGGTATACTGAGACCTTAGCTTGCTTAGTATATTGGCAAACACAGCATTAAACACCATTGAAATCTTATATTACAGATACAGAAGAGAGAGAAAAAAAAGTTCAGGTATTTTAAATGTAAACAATTAAGTAAGGCTTTGATTGTAACAACATCCTTTGTTCACTTTCCCTTTAAGTATAGTTTTTAGAAAGAAATCCCCCCATCAGACAATTTTTCAGATGTTGTTATTATACAGTGATAGCTGTTCTTTTGGTGGGAAAGACGGAAGATAATTGAAATGGGCTGGAGCAGATGTTACTAAAGTCCAATTGTGTTTCCTAGAAGGTAAAAGAGATACCAATACTTGCAGCCTATTGCTAGAGAAACACAAACACAGCATACAGGTATAATCTGCACTTTGATGACCTGGCAAACTTGTATAAAGTTTAGGCTGTTTAGGGCATTGCATTTAGTTGCCTAATGTGGTGACAGACAGCAATATTGCAAAATATACAGATGTGGCTGGCTAAGCCAGATTTTTATTAGTCAGAAAGAAAAAGGCGAGGGCTGGGAAATAGAAGGAATAAGAAGGGGGAGGAAAAGAACACACAACAGGTGTGTGACAGTCTTTTTTCCAGCTGATCTTTGGGAGCTAGCTGGAGCCAGAGGAGGTAAAAATGTCATTTGCCTCCCTCTCTTTGGCTTGATCTGGTCAGGGCATTTTTCAGGATTAAGATGAAGGGGACAGTGAGGGTGATGGTTGTGACACAGAAAGATATCTACACTATACCTGATGCACCACTTTCTCGGTACTTATCCAGAAAGGGAGCATGTCAGGTCTCTACTGAAAGGTTGTAATTCCCCTCCCCCCAGCTGATTATTGCTCAGTTGTCTACCTTTGTACCAACCCAAAAAAGTCAATGAAAACTGATCAAAGATAAACTGTGAACATCAAAACTACTTGGAAGTGAAAAGGGATGACAGTGAGGGGATCACCCTGTCTATAAACAGTGATGAAAGACTGACTCAGGTAGCTACTAATATATGTAGGACCTAGTTCACATTTTATGATTTTGTTTTGTATGTAAAGCTAGGTTTATGCTACAGACCTGTATCATATAACTACATCACTCACGGGTGTGAAAAATCCAAGTGGGAGTCATGGAGGTATATGTAAATGCAAAGTGAGCCTTCCAATTTTAGGTAACAACAATGATATTAAATAATGATTTTTAATTCCTCTTATACATCAGTATAATTTCCTTTTGTGTCGAAATACAATTACTCTTAGGAGAGCAGACACATAAGTGTATTTGGATGGGAAGGACATTTGAGAGGAAGATAAATTCAATTTTTCTAATTGAATTGGAGCAACTATATTTAAAAATCAGTTGAAGGAAGAACAAGGAATGGAAATATGTCTTGTCCAGTTTCCAGGAGGAAATCAACAGGAAAGTTAAACGTGAGGACACATGATCCCTTTGTCCTCCAAACTAGTTGTATCCATGAAGTGCAGTCCAGTACACTTCAGATAGTCTTCTAATGTAATAATCTCATGCCTGAAAGGAATTTATCACCAGGACATTACTCGAAACTGGCCAACAGCAGATGACATACAATTAGTGTAATGAAAGTGGTGCTCTTTCCCCAAAACACTGGTGTCAAACCTCTGTGGAGATACAAAAGTTAAAAATAATAATTAAACAAAAGTATGAGTCATTCATATGACAGCGGAAGATGCTGATCTTTACCTGCAAATCCTACTCAGCACCCACCCACCCACCCAGGAAAAATAGATGAGCAGTACAGCATGACTTAAAGGTCATCAGTTCTGGGCTTTTGTGGGTGTGTGTGTGTGAGGGGAAATAAGTTCCACAGTCGAGAGCACGAGGATGTGTGTACCGTTTCTTTAAAACAGTAGGAAAGAGCCTGGCAGGAGATGTCTGGGGAATTTACACAGTGAAATAGGCAAAGACAGCATAGCTTTAGGGATAATACTGTTTTCCTTATCTCAGACTCCTTAATTGATAACAACTGCACATAACCCTATAATGGTTATGTGGTGTTGGCAGACCAGTGCTACATCATGCCAGGTCCCTAAACCTCAACTGAACAGTGACAATATAGCCAGTGGCATGGGAACGCTTTTAAGAATGGGGGTGCTGACACTTCCCCCTTTCACCCCTGTTTTCCCCACCCCTCTGCTGAGGCTAGTAGCAAAGCCCTGGCATGGGGGCCAGCAGCTAGGACCCAGGGTATGGGGCTGGCAGCAGAGTCCCCAACGTGCAGGGCTGAAGCAGAGCCCCCCGGTGTGCAGAGCCAGCATCAGGGACCCCAGGATCGGAGCCATCAGTAGAGCCTCTAGTGTACAGGGCCGGCAGCAGAGTCCTGGGCATGTGGGGCAGCAGCTGGGACCCCAAGTGGACAGCTGGCAGCAGAACCCCCAAAGTGTGGGGAGGCAGTTAAGACCCTGGATGCTAGGCTGGGAACCTTGGAGTGCTGCAGCACCTTCCGCACCTCTAGTTCCTGCGCCTAGGTACATAGCTGGACACCATCTGGCTCATCTGTGTATTATCATTGTTAAAATAGACGTTAAAATGGTAAGAATGGGTTTAGACTTTATGAGATGCTTGTAGGATGTTGCATGTAGTAATTTCACTTATCACGTGTGGACCCCATTTTGAAATATTATAGTGAGTATTTGTGTTGTAAACATTTGTCACTGTGGGAAAGGAGCATTAATTAATATAAAAAGCTGGCTTCCTAGAGATGAGGATATGCCCATTGAAACCAAATGAGCTCTTTGCAGTAAGTCCCAACTTAGAGAAGAAGAGTGGTTCAGTGGTTGCAGTGCTAGCTGGACACCCGCCTACCCTGTTGAAGACATCCTGTGAGGTCTTGACAAGTCACATAGTCTCTATGTGCCCGCATCTACAAAATGGAGACAATAGCACTTCTCTACCTCTCAGGATTGTGTATACAGATTAATACATTCAAAATTCAGAGATTTTCAGATGTGCTGGTATCAGGGACCATATAAGTACCTAATATAGACAGTCCATCCTCAGCTTTGAAAAGCATGGATGAGCACTGCAAAGTCTCCTTTCAAAAGACATTATCACAATGACCAAAAGTGACAGAAACCCTCAAACTCACAGTCAGGCTCACCTCCAATTTCCCTCTGAACACAAAGCTATCCTATTTGGGCCAGCAAGCCCTCTGGGCAAGGGCCCTAGGAGGACATAATAAGGGGAATGGGTTTAAGTCCACCTCCTCCAGACCTGCCTGTGTCCTGAGACTCCACCAACATGATCCCCCACTCAGATGGGCCAGCATTCCTTGTCCTTTCTCTCCCAAGACTAGTCAGCAAACTCCCTCTGGTTCAAGTATAACTGCTCAACATTTAACCCTTGTCTTTTATTCTGACCACTGAGCTGCGAACAGAATGAAGTCTCTTGAGGACGTGGTGGTCACTGACAAGAAATCATTTGCCAAGCATGCTGCTAGCTGCTCACAGGACCACAGTCAGATTTTGGTAAATGCTATGAGGCATGCAAGATGTTTGATTTAAGTAGGAGGACCAGAACTGACCGTATGTACCAGGAAATTGTTAACAAGCTGGTGGCATTGGAGAGTCACCAGATTGGTAACTGGTGCTGGAAGCTGGAATAAGCACCTCAGAAGCTACTATCGGAAAGCCAGGAGCAAGAACGGGTACGTCTAGGCTACAGAGCTTTAACTGCATCCACCTATGGCATCTCAAAGCTTTAAAAAAAAAAAAAAAAGATACTTTGTAAAACTCTGCATCAACATATTGAAAGCTTTGGTTCCCAGGGCCACAATGGAGTTAAGCAGAATGATGAGTGCACAAAGCTAAGGTGAAGTTTGCAAAAACTATGGCTGTGTCTAGACTGGCAAGTTTTTCTGGAAAATCAGCAGCTTTTCCGGAAAAACTTGCCAGCTGTCTACACTGGCTGCTTGAATTTCCGGAAAAGCACTGACGATCTCATGTAAAATCATCAGTGCTTTTCCGGAAATACTATGCTGCTCCCGTTCAGGCAAAAGTCTTTTTTCAAAAGACTTTTGCACAAAAGGGCCAGTGTAGACAGCATAGTACTGTTTTCCGCAAAAAGCCCTGATTGCGAAAATGGCGATCAGGGCTTCTTTGCAGAAAAGCCCATCTAGATTGGCCGCGGACGCTTTTCCATAAAAAGTGCTTTTGCGGAAAAGCATCCTGCCAATCTAGACGTGCTTTTCCGAAAATGCTTTTAACAGAAAAATTTTCCGTTAAAAGCATTTTCAGAAAATCATGCCAGTGTAGACGTAGCCCAAATGTATTAAAATTGCAAACCTCTGTCATGTGGGAATGGGTAGTGGTGAGGATGGCATGGCTTACTGCCTAAGGCTTCTCTGTCCTTTAGAGAAGGGTGATTTCTAGTGGACATAGGAACCCTGGAGGTTCCTCAATGACAAAAGAACATTATTACTTTACAAACTATTGTGGCAAGCCAGTCCTGCATGCTACACAAAATTTAAAGCTCATGGTGACTAAGCAACGCATCAGCCCACTCCATGGATAGATGCTGCATAGAGTAGGGCCTGAAGAAACACCTTGCCCTGAAATGTAACTACCTGGGGGGGAAGGGGGAGAGTATGCAGCTATCAGCACCTAGCGTTGGGTTAAAATTCATGGTTGAATCAAAATGATATTACATTAATAATCTATGGGTATGTCTATACTAACTGCCCACGTCTACACGCGGCAGGGAAATGGGCTTTATTTAGAACGCCTGTTTCCCTGACGCGTGTAGACGCAGGCAGTTAGTCTGGGCTTGTAAATTTCAAAAAGTGGTGCCCGGCTGGGAAACATGCAAATCAAGCACAGGATATTTAAATCCCGGGCTTGATTTGCAATTCCGAATACCTACATTTGCAGCCCTAGTTTGAACTAGGCTGCAAGTGTAGACATACCCTATGTGAATACTGCCTCCCTACAACTTACCAGACAGCCTGCTCTGACTAGATGGAAATACACACAATTATATGAAGTCTTAAAGAACTGCATGGCCAATCCTCCTCACGCCCTTTCTGGACCACATACATCCCCCCAGCTGTATTTCAGACATTATGCTGCCCCCAGGCAGCTTGGTACTCTATGGCAGGGTTGATTTGTATGGTGTGGTGTACTAAAAAGAAAGGCAGTGGGAGATTCATATCTTTAGCACCTCAGGGTATCTTTGAAAGAATGTGCAAATCACAAGTAAAAATTATTTTAAAATGTTTAACCACTGCTTGTGCTTCCTGGCTTCCATTTTGAATTCCACATGGAATGGGCGACACGGCAATGCCACGCTGTAAGCATGCATTTCACCATTAGCAGGCACAGTTCACTACGTGGGGCTTGTAATAAAACTTTGCATTGGGCCACAAACTGGATATACACACATTGATGGGGCTGGAACTAATGCATCCAAGGGTGCCGAGGGACTTGTCTGATGTGATTGCAGAGTCATTGCCCATTATCTGTGAAAACTCATGGGCTACGTCTAGACTACATCCCTTTTTTGTAAAAGGGATGTAAATTAGACGTATCGCAATTGCTAATGAAGTGGGGATTTAAATCTCCCCCGCTTCATTAGCATAAAAATGGCTGCTGCTTTTTTCCCGCACGGAGCTTTGTCGGAAAGAAGCGCCAGTCTAGATGCTGATTTTGCGGAAAATAAAGCCTTTTCCGAAAGATCCCTTATCCCTCTATTAAATAAGGATATTTCATATATATTAAAGTAGGTGGGTCTCCAGCCTAGATTGCAGCAGAATTGGAGCTCAGCAGTGCCTCCTGGCTAGAGTTTAAAGCACCGTCCACTTGGATTAGAGATTTTTTTCTGCAAGGAAGGGTTGGGGGAGGGAGAGGGGCATCACCCAGGCTAGAAACGTATGTAACTCTGCAGTTATGCACACAAACCTATAGGTTCTGGGTGAATCACCCAGCCACACCAGTTGCTGTAGGTCCCAAATGTTCATACTCTGAGTTCTCTCACAAAGTTTCTTAAACTGAAAAGATTTGGCCATGAATTCAAGCCAACAAAGGGTGCTTTAGGATCTGAAACACACTGTAAGGTGATCAAATAGTTGCTACGTAAATTACTTTTTTTAAAAAGCAACTTCAGTGAATGTTGAAGAAGTTGTAAACAAAGGGCCTAAACCTAAAATCACTGATGATATAAATCCAGACTAATACTACTTACTCCAGATTTACCCAGAGGGAACAGTGATCCAAACCTGTGAGAGTCCACTTACATGTCTGGATAATGTGGGAATTGGTAATAGGGTAAGGTAAGAACCTATTATTTGATTGTTTGAATCTGAAGCAGGTGTCTAGTGACCAAAAGTTGATGCTATCTCATGTCTATTGGTGACCTATGTAAAATTAATTGGTGGTGTCAATCCAGTTCCTAGAAGATAGCTGTCCATTTGAACAAAACACCATCCCAACTCATGGTAATTAATAACCTTCAGAGCAGTGTGGTAAGAAAGCTCGCTTTGCTGCTGTCTACACTGTACCAGGAGACCAGGAGCGCTGCAAGATTCAGGTGATGTTAGTTTTGGCAACTTTCACAAAACATATTCACTTAAAATCCTCCTACATAAACAAATGAGACTCCTTTCCAGCACTGAGGGCTTCCCTGGTGCTGTAGCAGAGCGGTCCTGAAATCTTCACTCCATAGAGCTATCACAAATCTGAACTGACTGGCCACTTCCCATAACTCCGTACTGTATCTGAATGAGTAACAGATCTCTGCTTCATTGGAAGACCCACTATGTTGTTAGTTTGAGCCTATGCAAGATTCTGTATAGTTGAAGGCAACTGCATAAGCAGTAAGGGTATGTCTACACTACCCCGCTAGTTCGAACTAGTGGGGTAATGTAGGCATACCGCACTTGCAAATGAAGCCCGGGATTTGAATTTCCCGGGCTTCATTTGCATAAGCCGGGCGCCGCCATTTTTAAATCCCGGCTAGTTCGAACCCCGTGCCGCGCGGCTACACGCAGCACGGAGTAGCTAGTTCAGATTAGGCTTCTAATCCGAACTAGCTGTACTCCTCATTCCATGAGGAGTACAGCTAGTTCGGATTAGCTGGGCGGGGGGAGCGCCGGCCCCGGGCATGCGGCTATGGGGGGGGCCGCCCCCGGGCATGCAGCTATGGGGGGGGCACCCCCGGGGCGCAAGTGTCCCCGCCCCCTGGCGCCCGGCGGGCGAACGGCCACACCCCCGGCGCCCGACAACCTCGAAAGGTTGGGGACCACTGGCATAGAACTTCTCTTCCCATATAAATAATTCCTTTAATTGTAGCCATCTTTACTTTCTCTTCTACACTCTCATAGTGCTGCAGTTCCAATGTTAATCTGCTATCAATTTGCATGTATTCGTTGATGAACCAATTTCCACAAAGAATCTGTAAAGTGCTTTAGGATCTTTCTGGATTAAAGGCCCTATGTAAATATAAACCATTACAGGGTGTCCCAACTAAAAGTTGCCCCGGTATACATCCGTTCCACACTAAAGTCATTGACACTTGTAGGAACTGATGTGTTATAAGACCTTCCATTCCCCACTCATAAGTCGCACCAAAAAAACCCCCCAGTTTGCACAAATGGAAGGCAGACGTGGGGAAAAAAATTCCCCACTTTAAATTGTTTTGCTATAAGTCCAAATTTTTTGGAACATATAGTGGACTTATAGTGAGCATCTTTGTTTTAATAGGATTGACAGGACGTTACCTAACAGTAAATCTCTTTCCAGTTCAGGGTTGCCTGTACTAGTGTCCTGAGAGCCTCTCATTGTTTCCACCATCCTGCTTTCCTTCCTCCACTCTTAGCTATAGAATGGATACTCCTTACTCTGACTAAACTGCAGCTGGTTTTGTACTTACATTGCTCTTCACTATCTCCATCTGTTGTGAAACTCAGCATTTACATTCCTTTAATTCTCATCAGAAGTAACTTTATTTTGTTTGGGTTTTTAATGCTCCATTCATTACTTGCCACTGTTCAACTCTAAATATCATATGACTAACTTGCTCTGCCTTCATCTCCCACTCAGTTCAAACTCCTTTTATGTTATCCCACAATATCTCTGTTCCTCTGTTGCTGGCCTCTAAATGCACCCAACCACACCAGGATTTTAGGAGAGTTAGTGAAATTATTTCCAGGGGATCCCTCCACCCCAGCTATAACTGACTTGGTTTAGATAACAAATAAAGCTTCCCAGGAGGGACAGACTTTCACTCCCATCACCAGTCAGCTCCTCTGCTGCAGAAGGAGTGAATGCCAGCTGTTTGTGATGCGGTCCATGAATAGTTGCCAGCATTTGCATGTTGCTGTCAACAGAGATTCTGCAAAAGGTAGCAGCTGGAGACCTCTAGAGTGTTGCTTTGCGTGTATCCAATTTTAGTTTTTTCTCCCCTCCCCCCATCCCTCTAGTTATTTAACTGGCTGCCAACAATATTAATATAAATGCAGAAGCTGAAACATCCAGCAGCAAAATGACAAGAAAAGAGTACACATTCACTTTAAACAATGACAGCCCTAAAAGATGCCTCTATTTGCTTTTTAGCCCTCTGTTTCTTTACTTCCCTTTTTAACATCTAAGTAATTTTGTCCCGCCCTGGAACATGTTTTATTCCTCCCTCATTCCTGCTGTGGTTACATTTGGGGCACTTGTAGGGCAAGTAGTATAACTTCTCCAGACTCCACTTCCAAAATTAGCTCTGCCAATCAGTGGCCCCAACATGTGATGATTCACTTTTCTGTGCAGCTGTTCAAAATGTGATCAGATGGCCTCTCAGAGCTCCAGTGGGCTCCTTGATCTTGGCTCCTTTCATGGTGTGAATTCAAAATACTTGTTTTTTTTCTTGATAGAGGATGGGTAAGGTGGAAATAAGTGATGACATTCCCCAAACACCCCACCTACTTGCAGCACCAAAGTGAGAAATCACTCTTCGTAAACTGTGCAAGTCTGTGACTTTTCTGTTCCTTTCTGGACTATGTAGTTAAACACACATTCACATTTAAACCATTATCACTGGACATCTGATCTAAGCCTTAATTAAATGAATAGGGCAGTTCACATATTCCTGTGCTGTTCTTCCAGGCTCTCCATAGACTCATTTCTGGATCATTAACATTTGGTTCATTTATATTTTTGAGGTTCTCTTCAAAAAACCATAAAAGCTAGAGATTTTTTTCTTATTATGGAGAATAAAACATCTGTGGGTTTAATTTCATCTCTTGTTTTTCATCCCCTTTCCTATCTTTTATATTTGCACCCACTATACTGTTAAGGCTCTTGATCTCCTATGTTACACTACATTTGCCTCTTTGGATTTGCTGCCTCTTCTTTTCTCTTTGCCCTTTTTACTTCTATCCTGTATTCCACTACTCATCACTCTAATCCCTTCCTCTCCCCCTTTTCTTAAGGGGGTCATCTCTATTCCCCTCTCCCCACCTGAGATTCATCCCTGTCATGACCATGAGGGTTAGCCATCAGCCTGGGGACTAAGACGTTGACAGTACCTAGCCAGGTAGCAGTTAGCCAATAAAAGTGCAGATAAAAGTCTCAAACTGAGACAAAGGAATTTTGGGGTTTTCCCTCCTTTGTTCCTGAGCAGTTTCTCTTCAGATTCTGAGGGGAACAGACATCATGTTTCTCTCCAAGAAAAGACTCTTCACTATCTGTAAGTAGGGTAAAGTTTAGATAAATCCATTAGCTTTTATTGTTTTATGGTTTGGGAATGGGAATCTGATGTCTGTGCATTTAAAAATGGGGTTTCCTCTCCTTTGTAACTAAGCTTTTGTCCCATAGGGGTCCCCCGTGAGTGTATTAATTGGTGACTTTTTCCATCTAGACATTATGCTTGTAACAGAAGTATTGTGGTGATAAAATTTCTTTCTCTTTTTTTTAATTAACCTGGTATTGGTTAATTTTGTTGTGTCCTGGTTTTACTTTAGGGCTGAGATTTCCCAAGTGATCTCTTCCCTGGTTTTCTCTTCCCTTTGCATTATAGGGTGGTGGCAGTGGATTTTTATCCCCAAAATCTAGGTTTTTAAGATTTTGGGGGGAAGCTTTATATCAAAATCTGGAAATATAAGGTTTTGGGGTACTTTTGTGGGCCCCCACTTCTGCACTCATTGTGCCAGAGTAGGGATTTAGCCTTGATAACCCCAAAGAAGGCTGCTGTCAAGAGAGAGGCAGGACCCCTCCTATTCTGACTCCCTGCTCCATAAGCCACTAACAGCAGATGTATCCCTGAGCTGCAGGAAGAAGCTAGCTGTGGGCAAGAAACTTGCTTTATGGCATACATCACTGATTAATTCCCAGGGAACAACTCCAAAGCCATGAATCAGTCAGGATCCTCCATAATAAATGGAAGCTTACAGCCAGAGGCTCTGCTGGACAAAGGTGGCTATAGTGAGGGTAGCAGAGAAAGGAAGTAGCTAACAATAAAAGAAAAAAAATCAGACAAACTTCTAGTGGTTTTTAGTGATGGGGAGAGCTGAGTTGGATTTCAGTGCATTTAGGATAAGAAAAACTTAGGTAACCTTGGGCTTGTGTAAGTATTTGTAATTACAGGGTGGTGAGAGTTCCTAGATGTATAACTTATACCTATGATGTGTCAGGTCTATTAAAGACAGGCTGGAGCTCTGGAATTCAGGCAAATGAAATGCAGTGAAAAAGGAGAAACAAGGCTATTAAGTGAAATATTACCTGAAATGAAATTCTGCTTCCTTCCTTGGTTTCACAGGTCACTAGAAATTTAATCTTTTCTTTTTCTTGAAGAGAAGTATCACTGACACCTAAGGGAAGCTGAGAGGAAGGGATGAGTATGTCTGCGAGCTTTGCATTTCTCAAGTGTCAAAACAACTTTGTTTTCCATCGAACACTAACACACAAGATACTTAATTTCTGATACCCTGTGCCCACTATATACTAGGTTGAATCCATATCAGCATAAAACCACTGTCATCTCATGTTTCACTGAGAAAGTAGTATATTAAAACAAATCCAATTCCACCATCTTAATGGAAGTAGAATGTAAACCAAGAAAGCTGGTGAAAATTGGTCCATTCTTAACTGCATAATCCGGTATAATTTAAAGATACAGATACTGGTTAGTACTTAGGTAGCTCATGTTACAAAAAGCTTTCTTTCTGTGTTTTTCTAAATCAAGTGAAAAGGTACCAGGAGCTGAAGTGAAGTCAGAGAGCCAAGTTCTCTTCTGGCATAATTCCAGCACAGTTTGTGTTTATGCTGAATGTAGCAACTTGTTGGACAGAGTGTAAATATCTAATCTGAAATCACTTTGAAAACATAAAACTTTGAAATATAAAGTTAACATAACACACTTTATATTGATTAAAAATGACAACGGGCAGGTCTCAAAATGTAACTGTAAACAGGGAAGCATTGTTGAGTGGGTTTGTCTCTACTTGGGTGCCACAGAAATGGCCTCTTGGCTTTATGCTATTTAATATTTTTGTCAATGACCTGGAAGAAAACCAAATAATCTCTTAAATAGCTGCAGACAACAAAAATTGGGATAAATAATGAAGACAGAGCAATTTGGATCATTTGGTAAACTGAGTGCTATCAAAAAATATGTATTTTAATATGACTGTGTAAATAGATAGATCCAGGAACAAAGAATGCAGCCTTACTTATGAGATAAGATACTATCCTGGAAAGCAAGGATTTTGAAAAAGATTTGGGGGTCATATCAGATAATGAGCTAAACACAAGCTCCCAGTACAATTCTGTGGTCAAAAGGTCTAATGTGGTCTGTGGATTCATAAACAAGGGAATCTCAAGTAAGCAGCGACAGCGTACTTTACCTCTGTATTTGGCACTAGTGCAACCACTGCTGTAATGTCTGTGCCCACTTCTGGTGCCCACAATTTAAGAAAGATGTTGATAAATCGAAGAAGGCTCTAAAAAGAGCCACAAGAATGATTAAAAGATTAAAAACCTGCCTTCTAGTGATTGAGCTCCTTGATTCTATCTATTCATCTTAACAAAGAGAAGGTTCAGGGGTGACTTGATTACAGTCCCTAAGTACCTATGTGGGGAATAAATATTTAATAGGTGTTTCAATGTAACAGAGAAAGGTGTAACCTGATCCAGTAGCTGGAAACTGCAGCTCGTCTAATTCAGATAACATGTTTTAAATCAAGAGTGGATTTTTTTTCTAAATGATAAGATGTAGGAATTATTTTGGGAAAGTTCTCTCGCCCGTGTCAAACAGGCAATCAGACAAGGTGATCATAACAGTCCTTTCTGGCCTTGGACTCAATGAATTGATGTGTAGTCTCAGCCTGCCTCTCTGTAACAGGAGCCCAAATATCAAGGACCCTTATTTAATCAATTACTTTAACGCCTGCCTGAAGTTAGGTTCATTTTCTGAACAGGGGCCATAATATTGTATTTCTCTCAGGCCTTCACAAAGCAAATTCTTCCTTCCTAGGGTGACAGGAAAACTCAAGTCATTTCTGCATATAGATACTAGGGAGCTGTAAGTGATGGAAAATAACTGGATCTTCTTCATGCTCCACACTGAGAAACACAGAAAAGGTATATAAAAGGGAGGAGATTATTCTACAAGCCCCACCTCCTCCATCTATTCAGCTCTTGAACACTATCTACATCTTTTGTCTGTAAGAGATCTTCCAGAAAAGCTTATTTCGAAACAGAGTGTCCGCACACAAAAAACGCAATGAAATAGAGATGTGCTATTTCGAAAGATGGTGTCCACACTGATTGGATGCTATCTCACATTTAAGGCCACCTGGAACCAGTTCAGGCAAGGCTTCTGGTCAGAAGTTACTTCCGGGTGCTGCTGCCTGAGGCTGAGAGACGTGCTTAAAGGGGCTCTCTGGACAGCTGTTTCTCAGGTTCTTCTGCTTGCTTGCTTACCTCTTCGAGGGACAGCATTTCCTCTGTGTGCTCTGGTTGTCCTGCTTCAGAACACCACAGCACTCGCTGGTATGGAGTCGGAGCTGCCTCTGGGCATGCGATGGCCCCACACTGCCATACAGCAATTTCTGTAAGCTGCCATCAGGATCCTGCTGAGCTCAACTCTGAGCTCATATATGAGAACTTCTGCATGTGTGCGGAAGCAAGGCCCTTGCAACTTCTCCCCCCGGTGGAGAGATGCTTTTGGAGGCTGGACACCAGTTCTGACCGGCGGGACCAGCTGGTGATGGAGTGGTGGGACGACCAGCAGTGGCTCCACAACTTCCGAATGAGGAAGGAGACATTCATGGAGCACAGTGCCTGGCTCACCCCTGCCCTCTGATGATGGGACACCCAGATGCAACCCACCATCTCCCTGAAGAAGCAAGTCGCCATTGCCATCTGGAAGCTCGCAACGCCAGACAGTTACCAGTCCACGGGCAACCAGTTCAGCATGGGAAAGTCCACCATTGGGGCCCTTCTCATGGAGGTAAGGCACTCTCAGGCTGCAGTCCCTGGAAGCGGGGGGGTGTACTGGAAAGGGGGACCCTAGAGAAAGGGGGATTTGGAGGTGGCCTGGCGGTGGAGGGGAGCCCCGTCCATGGAGGGGTTCTGTAGTCCCACCCTCACACAGCCCTGCAGGGTGTGGGATGGCTGCTGGGGTGTTTGTGGGTGGGGAGGAAGGAGGGGCTCAGGGACCTCCAAAGGGCTCAGGCACCCCCTTTTATTCTGTTTTGTTTGCTTGTCTCCTTCTGCAGGTGGTGTGGGCCATAAACACCATTCTGCTGCACAGGGTTATCTGCCTGGGAGACCTGGACCCCATTGTGGCTGGATTTGCCACCCTGGGCTTCACCAACTGCGGGGGGGAGGGGGAAAGGGGGCTATAGGTGGAACCCACATCACCATCCACGCCCCGACCACAGGGCCGTGAAGTATGTAAATCAAAGGGATACTTTTTGATGGTCTTCCAGACCCTGGTCGACCACTGGGACAATTCTCGGATATTTTTGTCAGCTGGTGGGGAAGGTGCACAACGCCCACTTCTTCCTCAACTCCAGCCTCAACCAGAAGCTGGAGTGTCAAGGCTGTTCCCCACTCTGGCATGACAAATGCAGAAGTGGGGGGCCTGCAAGAGCACTTTAAAACCTTGTCTCTACAGGCTCTGGTACAAAAATTTCCCCCCAAAATCCTAATACCCAGGCTTAGGGAATCCGCTGCCACCATCAAGTGCTTTTCAACCCACAAACAGGGTGGACATTTGACATCAACCTCAGAGACACCCCAAGCTCTTTTTTTCCAAAACAGCTTGAAAAAAGAGAAAAACAAGCTGCAGCCAGTGGTAGCTGACCCCTCAGTCAGGCATTCAAATACACACAGACAGAGCCTCCAGGACACAAAAATAACCAATACCGGTTAATTAGAAAAAAGGAAACAATCATTTATTATCAAAACAAAACTTCAGTTGCAAGCATGGTGAATTGGCTAGATGTGTGCGGCACTCCTCAGTCTGTGTGCGTGCGTGTGTATGCCCTTGTCCACAGTTTCCTTCCAGCGGTGGCTGGTGGTGGGAGGATGTCCCGCCCGTCTCCCACCCTGCAGGGTCAGAAGTGCATGGACTGCAGCCCGATGGCCAGGCCGAGAAGACTGAGTGATGATTGCACCACATCCCCTCAGAGCCCACCACCTCCAGCCTGTGTATGTGAAAAACTAGCTGGCCTCAGAGGATGCCTGGAAGACATCCAGGCCCTGGAGTACCTGCTCCAGGGTGATGGTGCTTGCTGTTTCCTCCTCCTCCTCCTCGTGGGCTGGGACCCCTAGGCAGGCAAGGGGTGGGGAAAGGGCTGTACCATTCCCCCAGGATGCGGTGCAGATCATTATAATAGGTGCAGGAGTGGGGTCCTGCCTCGGAGAGTGAGCTGCACTCCCTCACCCTGGCATAGGCCTGCCAGAGCTCTTTGACCTTGCTCCGGACCTGCTCCAAAGTGGCCCCTTGTGGCCAGGGTCTCAGCCATCCAGGTGTAGATATTGGTGTTGCACTATCTGGAGTGGAGATTCTGAAGATTCTCCTCATCACCCCATACTTCCAGGGGGGCCAGGATCTTTTCCTCAGACTACGACAGTGAACACTTTTTCTGGCCCATGGCAAACTCCTAGGAGCCCTATGCATGCTCCCTGGAAGGGCCAATGGGCTCTTGCGGGGCTTGTGGCTGGGACATTGGTGTCCAGACATCAGGCACTGGCAGCTGCGTGGTGTTTGGAAGCATTCTGGGCCTGCTTCCTGCCATAAGCCCTGTCTCTGGTGCTGCAGCATTAAGAGCTGCCAGGAGACAGGAACTATAGAGTTGTGATGAGTGTAGATAGAGTGGCCAGTAGGGCACCTAGTTTATTTCTTGGAGGCCTTTTTTTTTTTCTCAGAATAACTTCCTCTTCCATGTCCATACATACCTTTTACTGAAAAAGCTTTTTTGGAAAAAGGCTTATTCCTCATAGAATGAAGTTTACCACTGACGGAAAAAGCCGTCCATTATTTTGACTTTCTGTCAAAATAACACAATTGCAGTGTGGACACTAGTATTGTCTTTCCGGAATAACGGACGTTATTCTGGAAAAACGTTGCAGTGTAGACATATCCTAAGGGAACATAGTGCTCATCACGGGCCTAATGTTATTGCATGTAAGTAAGGGATAGAGCTCTCACTAACTTCAGTGAAAACAGTTTGGTCAAAGCTACATTCTTGAGAATCCCATCTACAGCTATTCTACACCTGCTTTTCAATCTGCCATGACTTAACTCCTTTCTGTGTCCTGCTACTGGTTCAGGCACAAGCAGGAACTGCTCAACCAACAGTTCTGGATAAGGCTTGTCTGCCCCAAGGCTGACCTTACCATGAGGCGAACTGAGGTGGCCACCTCAGGTATCAGACTGTGCTGGAGCGCCACTAGGACCCAGAGTGTAGAAAATTGTGTCTGCTGCTAGTGCAGCGAGAGGACATGGGGGCGTCATTTGAGTTCCCCACCTCAGGTGCCAAAATGTGGTGGGCCGGCCGTAGTCTGCTCTCCCTCACCCCACCCCCTGAACAGACAGGGTATGTCTACACTACCACCCTAGTTCAAACTAGGGTGGTAATGTAGGCAACCGGAGTTGCAAATGAAGCCCAGGATTTGAATTTCCCGGGCTTCATTTGCATAAAGCCAGGCGCCGCCATTCTTAAATGTCCGCTAGTGCGGACTCCGTGCCGCGCGGCTACACGCGGCACGGACTAGGTAGTTCGGACTAGGCTTCCTAGTCCGAACTACCATTACTCCTCAGCACTAGGCCAGTGTCAGCACTAGGCCAACGCTACCTTTTTTACCTGTGCTTTTACTGGTATTTAGGTGTGTGTGTGTCCCTCCTCTTGATGTGTTTTAGCAGGTTTTATGCCTCCCCCCCCCCTTGGGATCCTGCATTTTACTTTTATATATATATATATATTTATGTATTGTGCTTAAAAAAATTATAATCCGCCTTGAATATTTTAAATAGAGAGGTGAGATAAAAATATTTTAAATAAACAAATAAATAAATGATTGTGTCCAGCTCTGTGGTGGAGATGCTGCAAGAGAGACTTGACTTACACATGGCTGTGAGCCAGGACTCAGGTACAGCACAGTGTAGATGTGCTCGGCATTGCTTCACACAGAGAGCGAGGTGTCTAGAGCAAAAGTAACAAGTCACATAAAGTACCACAGTGAAGAATACAATACTGATAGATCAGCATTGTTAATTCCACAAGAGATGGCTGGGTAGGCCATGTGACTCAAAAGCCATAGTTTGTGCAACGTTGCCCGAGAGCAGCGGTTTGCAACCGCCAGGCTGTGGCCTGCAACTAGGCCGCAGCCCTCTGACTACCAGGCCACGGAAGCTCTGGGGGCCGGGACTGTGGAACACTGCTCCCACCACAGCTGCTGGGAAAGGTGTGTCCTGCCCCGCCCCGCCTCGCAGCCAGCCAGCACTGGGCAGGGGCGGGGCCTCCTCCTGGACACAGAAGAGCACTTTGCTGTGTGGCAGGAGGACCATGTGAAGCCGGCATGGCAGCCTTAGAGCAGCTGCAACCTGGGCAGCAGTGCTCAACTGGCAGCTGGGAGGCAGCACAGGGCCAAATGAGGGGGGCATAGTAGGCACTGGGGGCTCTAGGAGCGGGGCTAGTGTTGGGGGATGCTAGGGGTAGGGGGCTCTACGAGGCGGGGAGCTGACACTGGGGAGGCACTGGGGAATCTGGGGTTGGGAGCTGGCTCTTGGGGGCTGGGCTAGTAGTGGGGGTGGGGGAAAATGGGGACAGGCTGGCACTGTGGGGCTCTGGGTATGAGGCTAATATTTTGGAACGGGGGGCAGGCCCTGGGGAGGGCTCTGGGAGGATTGGGTGCAGTGGGGGTCTGGAAACAGGAGGCTGGCAGTGAGGGGTGTGGTGGGAGGGCTCTAAGGGACAGGGGCTAGCACTGAGGTGTTTGGGATGGGGGCTTGCACTGGGGGGCTTGGAGGGCAGGAGGCTGGCACCGCACGAGTTGAGTGCAAGGGATTCTGGGGTGAGTGGCTAGCGCTAGTGGATGGATGGGTAGTCCTAGGGGCTAGGGCTGGCATGGGGGGGGAGGAGCTCTGAGGGATGGGGCTTTTGAATATGTAAATATGCAAATAAGAAGTTACCGGTCCACCAAAAATTTGTGAATGGGTTTGCTACAGTCCCCAGTATAAAAAAGGTTGGAAACCACTGTTTTAGACAGCAGAGGCAATGGTTGAGTTCATTATTTTCTGCCTGACCATCATCTAGATGTTATCTTGTATTAAAACAGAATACCTTTGAACAAAAAAATCCAATAATTATTGGCTATTATTTCTAATTGTTCAAAACAATCTATGTCAGAAAAATTGACCGGGCCACCATATCTGAGCATGTCAAGTGTGCCTATGCATCAACTTTACTGGAGTTCTTTGGAAAGGATTAAAGGAATATTATTTCTAGAAAATGGAAATGTATTTGGTATTGCAATTGCCTCTGAGCTAAGGACAAGTGTTGTTGAGGTTGGCGGTCTCCAGCTTGCTGAAGCTACTGAATTCAAATATCAAACTACATGCTGATAATTGCTGCTACAAAGGGACTTTCTGTGTGAGCTGCTGAGGAACTGCTTTTACCACCTCCTTTGTGCTGATTTTTGTTGTAATTCTGAGAAAACCTTGATTTTTACACAGTGAAGAGGCAAAGCTATAATTTGGAAACTTTGCAAGGATGAATTATAAGTCCAAAACAATTTCTTGCTAGCTAAAATAAAATACAGCTGCAAGAGCTTGAAAATTTCCCTGGTGGGTAAACTATAAGACTAAAGAGCACAAATAAATAAGAAAGGAACTTTAAACCAAGAAAGTGAGTAATACAAATGAGCACTGCTTGATATTTTATTTCACAAGGAATTTTCTTCATCAGAAATATCCTCTTCTTGAAAACAAAGCTTTTTGTCAAAGATTGTTGGCATGCTGTGAGTTTTAACCACCATTTCATAGCTAACATTATCAAAATTAAAGATTTCTCATTTCCCATAAGATGCATTTTCTTACTGAATATGCTATTTTTTGAAGACTGAACACTTCAGAAACAGCTTTCACAGAAAAAAAAAGAGACTATCTGAAACCATGCAAAATGGAAACTGCTTGGCCATCTTGCAAATTTAATTCCCCGTTCTTCCATCAATTCCAGCACAAATGTGAGTTCTTAAACCAGTGGTGTGCAGAAGGTAATTTGGCTGTGACTCATGAAATCCTCTCATAAAGTTCTGCCACCAGGATTAGAAATCCAGCATCTGTCCTACATTGGGGCTATCTGCAAGAGACACTCAGGGCATGTGAACTTCCCAGCCTACATAGACCGACTCATGGCAGAGAGACACAAGCTAAAGTACCACAAATAACAATGTAGACATTCAAACTGGAACAGAAGCTCAGGGTCTCAAGCCCACCCAGCTCCCTAAACCTGGGCTAGAACATCCACACTGTTATTGTTAGCATTCTAATTTGAGCCCTGCTAGCACTATCTTGTGTCCCACCAGCACTAGTCTGTCTGCCTGGGTTCACCTGTTCTTTAAAGGAGTCATGTCATAGAACAGGGTTGGCTGACTCTAAGCCCCTCTCCCCATTCCTTAAGTGTGTCCAGATAACCCAAAAGTGACAGCTTTGGTAACAATACTTGAGTGACTAACTTCAGATAACTTAGGCCTGACATCAGAGGTGATGGTTCAGTGGGAGTGATAGGCCACCCTTGAAAAAATCAGCTCAAGTTTGCCATGCAAAAATGGAAAGATCAAAATGTAGTGAGTATTTAAAGATTTAGGTTCATGCTTCCTGATCACTAGCTTCAGAGAAGGAAGGGAAGAATGGGCAAAATTTTGTAACCCAAACCTCCAACAGGAGTGATGCTTTAAGCAGGGACAGAATGGGGACTTAATTGGGACTATTGCAAACTAATTACAAGCTGCACTATTTGGCTTTCTGCTTGTCAGTTGATGCTATGAGATGAGGCAGACTGGTAGTACTTGCTCAGCAATGTGGTAAAATGATGAAATGTATGTGTGACTGTGAAACTTTGAACAAAGGTGTTTCCTCTTCTAGGCAAGAACTGTAACCTGGTGGTGTGAGGGAAAGAACACAGATGCAAATAGGAAAGGGCAACAGATAGTGTGTAGAGGTAGAGGTGTGGGGTGAATATGAAGAGGATGCAGAATGCCTGTGGGGATTGTGTTATGGTAATGGTGGGGCAATCTACAAGGACTGTGTATGTGGGGAAGGCAAGGGGTAGTGTGAGTGTATCTTCAGAGATAGTGGTTGGAGATGGCAGGTATACATGAGAGACAGGTGCTCAAAGTACAGAATGAGCATAAAGGAGCAACTGCGCAATCAAAATGACAGAAAGATTGAGAGGGAAGCACTTTCTAGTCTAGGGTCTGAAATAAAGAAGGAGAATGTCACTGTTTCCAAGTTCTGTGCCTTTGACTCCCACTGTTGGTCTCTCTCAAGGGCACCCACTTAACTAGTTTAGACTTCCAGCCATCACCTCTCTCAGGCAGTAAGTGTTGCAGTGCATCTACACTTCATTTCCCCAGCAGGTCTGAACAAGGGCCAAGGATATAGCTGTTATCAACCAGCCTTCACAAAGCAAATACAATTTGCTTAGGGTAAAAGCATTACAGAGAAATATATATATAAAAAAAAAACCACAGCAAATGTTCCTATCCCCACAGTAAAAGCTTGCCAGAGGCCACACATCTGCCTTATGGAGCCTGTCGTGGGGTGTGTAGTCCTGCGCAGTCAGGCCCAGAGGCCGAGTCTCTCGCACACAGGCCCAGTCTTTCAGGATCTCCTCCTGGTCCGGAATCTGGGAAGAGGGGGTAGAGGGACCTGGGCCCTCCCTCTCCGCCGGGCCCCAGCCTAGGGCCCTATCAGTGGTGGGGAGTTCTCCCTGAAACGTGCCAAGCCTGCCGGGCATGTTCCTGCTCCCCGCCCTGGGCTGCTTCCTATCCCATCTCCCTGACCGGCGTAGGTTTCACCTGTATATGCAGGTCTGGCTGTGGCAGCGGCGTCTTGCTGCAACGGTGGTGTCAGGTTTGGGGTTGGCAGTTGGCATGGCGGCAGTTGGTGCGGTGACAGCAGTTAAGGTGTCTGCAAGCCGTGGGTGCCGGGGTGGCAGCGACTGGTATGGTGTCTGTAGCTGCAGCGTTGGCTGGGCCTGTGGCTCTGGTGGCGGTTGCAGCTGCTCCTATGCTTGGTCAGGACCTCCTTCACCTCTGGAGGTCTGCCCCGACTGAGCTGTCTCCCTGGCCTTTATACCTAGCCCACAGTTGGAGCATGCCCAGCACTGCTGCGGGGCGGGGCCTTCCCAGCCCAGCAGGCCAGTTTGCTCCCCCCTTGGTTAGTGCGGGGTTGGATCGCCCAGTCACAGGGTCCCACAAAACGCAAGTCTTTCCAACTGTTCTGCAAATGCTGGGCCTCCCCACTCCTTGGACAGAAGGACTTTTCCTTGCCCATAACAAAGCGAATATTAGTAATGTTGGCTGTTTGGCATCCTACGGGAAACCACTGACTTATTCCTGCACAGAGTATCAGCAACCAAGTTTGATTTAGTGTGACATGAATTATTTCTGTACCATAATTTTGGCATATGAGGCTCCATCTCAGAAACTTGGCATTAGTCCCTTTTAATTCATGCAGCCAGGTAAATGGTCAATATATACAGTTAAATGTCAAAGGGTCCATGCCATGGCTAAACTTTGTCTCAATGGCAGCATAGTTTCTCTCCAGAAAGCTCAGGCACACTATGGGGAATGTCTCTCCCTTTTTCATCATTTTGTATTATCAGCAGGACTCCAGTCGGCCCAAGAACACATGCTCAGCTAACAGCAGAGCAGTAGCTTTGCTGCCCAGAATCAGAATCATTGGCTGCTGTTTTTTGCTTTTGTCTCTAATAATCACACAAGTGGCCTGGGGCCACGATTCTAAGTAATTCCCCAGACAAGTCATTGGAAGTGCACTCAAACATCCTTAGGACCTGGATAGCAGTGGCACCAATTGGTGAGGCTGTGAACCAATTCCCCTCCATAAAGATGGAGCAGTGGCTGGGTCAAATGGCAGGATGTGGCACCAGGTGCATGGGTTTGCAACTCAATTCAAATTGGCTGACCTCCCCTCCAGCAAGATGGAGAGGTTCAGGCCAAATGGGACATGAGGAGTCTAGTCTGTTCCTGTATGGCAAAGTGGAAAGGAATCTGCCAAACCTCCATTTCTGGGGGCTTTGGCTCATGCACTGAGCTGGTAAGAAATATTAGTGGCTCCCCAGCTGAAGAAGACTTGGGCTGGGGGGGTCAAATGGAGACAGGAAGGAGTCCCTGTCTGGGGTGTGGCCACAAACCAGAATTTGCCTCCCCAAGAATATCTGAACTGGTGCCACAGCCTAATTATCACCTCATTTCAAAGAGATTTGAGCCACTGTGATTTGGGAAAGTGGGTCCCAGTATTCCCTGAGAAGTCAAGAGTCTATCAGGGATGATTCTTAGGGACCCATCATTTATGGACAAGCCAGAGTTAATTAAACCCTAATGTCTCTCCATCCCTGGGCCTTTTCCTGTCTACCTCCAGCAGGAAAGAATGTTTCATCGATTCGCCTTTTGGGAGTGAAATGGTCAGGTTATAGATTGGACCATTTGGTCCTGTTGTTGGTGGCGTCACTGCCACCTCATCCTACTGCTGGTTACCAGTAGGCCCTAATCTCCCGGGCACCAGCCAGATATAACCATTGTTTCAATAAAAACATTTCTTTTTGGGGGGCCCCAGCTAGCGTTTGTTTCTGCCACAGGTCTGGATTTAGCAAATTCTTCTTCCTGGGGTGGTTCTGTGGTGGGGTTGGCTTTGTGCCACTCTCCCTTGAATTCTAGCTATCTGGATATTGGTCAGCACATTTCCCAGCTAAGGTTAACTCTTGGGATGTGTCTACACAGCACCCTACACTCAAAATAAGATATGCAATTTGCACTACGCAAATTGCGAATCTTATTTCAAATCTATTTCAAAATAGTTATTTTGAAATTTGGCATGTCTACACAACACCAAATTTTGAAATAACATGCTATTTCAAGACATCCCTTAACCCTCATGGAACAAGGGTCACCAAGATGCTGAAATAGCACACCCATTATTTAAAAAAAATTCAAAATAGGTATCCCAAAATAGCCATGCAATGTACAAGTTCCCTTGCATTTTAGCTTGGAGGGAGGGGGCAAAGCTTATAGAATTGTTCTAAACCCATTACATGGGTGGATCACAAATTACTACTTGTCATCCTCTTCCCTGCTACCCCCATGGAGCTGGCTGTAATTTTTCCCTCACCTGCCAGACTCTGCTGTTGGGCTGAAATCCTAGACCATTATTCCTTTTTTGGTCCTCAGACTATAGGCTTGTCCTTTTCCACTTCAGTCCTAAGCTGCCTTTAGCTGCATATTTCAACCTGATGAACAGCTGAAAAAAGTTATATCTTTCTCAATCTCCCTTTTTTGGCCATTCCTTTCCTGAAAAGACTGAGGGTAGGTCTATACTGCAGGGCTGTGTCTACACTGCACCCCTTTTCCGGAAAAGGGATGCAGATTAGACACTTCGGAATTGCAAGTGGGAATAAGAAATCCTCCGGAAAAGGGCTTATTTTCCGGAGAATCGCGTCTAGACTGGCTCTTTTCTCCGGCTTATCCCCAAGCCAGAAAAAAGCGGCAGCCATGTAAATGCAAATGCTGCGGGGGATATTTAAATCCCCCGCGGATTTGCAATTCTGAAGTGTCTAATCTGCATCCCTTTTCTGGAAAAGGGGTGCAGTGTAGACACAGCCCAGGGGTTTTCCAGGATACCAGAGGTATCCAGGAAAAACTCCGCCACATCCAAAGAATGTGTTTGCTCTTCCGCTTTTTTTGTGGAAGAGCAAATGTACTCTTTAGGGGAATCCTGTATCTCTCTTCTATGAAGGATAAGGGCTCCACCAAAAGAGGAGGCTTTTCCACCATTTGGCCCCATCTAGACTAGGCCAAATGGTGGGAAAGCCTCTTCCTGACCTAGCCTGAGACTTCTCTGGGTTTCTCTTCTACAGCAGCTGCTCTTGACATCTTCCTGGCAATTCTCCAGTGTCATAGATCACATACGCTGCCACCAGAAGGGGAGGGAAAAGTAAATTTCCTTATGCTATTGGGACTCATAAGAAACTTTTAATCAGAAAAGGGATGAAGAAAACTTTGCCTGACCGTGAGAGGAAGAGATAGCATCTTGCTTTGTAGCAACTTTCTAATGCAGTGGTTTTCAAACTCACAACCCATTTGAAGAAAATTGTTGATGCCCATGACCCAACATAATTTGACTGAATTGTGGGCTTTGGGGTGCGGCTGAGGAGGAAAGCTTTGGGCTGTTGGATGGAACTCGGGCTGTGTGTGGTGGGGGGCGTTAGGACTGGGGCAGGAGCAGCTCCCAGTCAGTGGTGCAGCAGGGGTGCTAAGGAAGGCTTCCTGCTTCTCCTGGCACCACAGACCATGCTGCGCCCCAGAAGTGGCCAGCAGCAGGTTCCCAGCCAATGGGAGTGAGGAGCTAGTGTTCAGGGCAGAGGCAGTGTGCAGAGCCCTATGTGCTCTTCCCTCTTCCCCTCCTCTAGGAGCTGGGCCTGTTGCTGGCCGCTTCTGAGTCACAATGCAATCTGCAGGACCAGGAAGGGCAGGAAGCCTGTCTTAGCACTCACACTGGTCACCCTGCAGCATCAAGACCCAGTGCCTGACATTCCACGACCCAGTACTGGACCACGACCCATAGTTTGAAAACCACTATACTAATGGATCAGGAATGGACCCAAGGAATAGAGCCCCAGAGAGAGTGAAAAGTTGTCCTGGTCAGAAGCTGAAGAAAAAAAGTTAATGATACTCATCCTCTGATTTCCAAATTAAAATCCAAAACAGCTGGCAGGTTGAGATGACAAATGCTAAATGTTTAGCCACATTAAATAACCTGTTTAATATTTCTCACCTCCTGGAGTACTATACCATTTTCATATCACAATAGTAATTTTATACTTGATACTATAGTAGTTTCCACCAGGAGGGTGAAAATTCTTATTTCAAGTTAGACATAATGTGTCTTCTGAATTCCAATTGAAGTCAGTTTGTGAATATATCAGAAACCCAGACTATAACTATAAAAATTCTGTTTTTGTTGCATTAACATATAAGAAGGAAGAACCTTTGGATTTAATAGATACAGTAATTAAATGTTTTCCAACTTGTTCCAGAAATAAGCTGATAAAAGTGGTGTTCTGATAATTACCAAATTTTGGGACAGATTCTTCGTCTTTCACATACACATTCCCATTTGGTTTGTGTTCCATAGCACTGCTGGATGAGACCCTTCATACGCAAAAAACTTAAATCCTGTAGTATTAGAATAAAAACAGAAAGCATTTCAGAAATATTAAAATTGCATCATATCTAGAATTACTATTTATATTCATATGAATGTTACTTTTCTAATGTTAAAGACATTATCTTACTACTTTCCCTATTGTGTTGAGATCACACCTATGAATTAAAAGCTAGTAACACAGGTCATTACATTAAACTATATGTGATAAAGATAGGTGTTAACAAGAAGTATGGATAATCCCGATAAGAAACAGTTTCATGTCAATTTGTCACTTCTTAAATGCAGTTGGCAATAACAATTCTCTCTTTTCTCTATCAGAAATCCATATGTATAAAAGAGTCCAGCATTCAACATTTGGCAGGTGAACTTTTGTAAGATGAACATATTAATTAGGGATCTGAATCACTAATTACAGTTTATGTTCTTAAGTTTTTGAATCAGTGGTTTTTTTCAAGATTTTCTTCTCCAGGCTTTTCACTGCTGTGTAAATATTTTCTCTTTTTTTTGTTTGACCATGTTTCTATCCTTTCCTTTATATGTGGTCGATTTTTTACAGTAAACTGATAGCCAGGGTACTTCTACACAGAAGAGCTAAAGGTGAAATAAGCGATGCAACTTGAACTATGTCAATTGCGTAGCTTAAGTTGAAATAGATTCTTTTGGCACTGTCTACACAGCAGGAAGTCCAGAAAGAGCACTCTTCCTCTTCCCTCATAAAATGAGGGTTACAAGAGTCAGAGTAAGAAGTCCTCCAGCTTGACATTATTTTGACATTATGTCAAGGTAACTACTTGTGTGTAGACGGAGACTATGTTATTCTGAAATAACACTGCTGTGTAGATGTATCCCCAGTTTCAGCAGTCACAAAATAAAATATTGATTTAAAATTCTTATGATGAACAATATCTGAGATGGATAACAGTCTGGGCCTACTTACTGGTATATTCCTAGAATTAATATATTCTTTTGCCTTCGTGCTGATCTGAAGACATTATAAAATAAATGAGAGGAAAAGAGTGAAGAAAGTATAAGCAGAATCTAGCTAATAGGAACTAGAAAGGATACTCAAAATGTTACAAGAGGATATGACTCACAGCCCCTGATGATAATCAATACACTTATCAAGACTTACTTGAAACACTTAGTTATCTAGCAGAACACGAGCAGTTTGAAAGGAAAAGTGAATATGAAAATGAGCAGAAGTTCCCCTAATATTGGTGATAGTTTGTATAGTTTTGGCACAATGCCCTGGAGAGCTTCACATGTGGGGAAAACAGAACTTTAAAGTATAAATAGCATATCCCATTGGAGAGAGGGGTGAGTCCATGTATTAAATAAAACTTGTGTCGTCATTCTTGAGCTAGACTTTCCAGCTGGGATAGTAAACAGTGAGGACTGATCTATGAGTAGATTTGGGAAAGGTCACAAACAGAAAAAAAACTGAAATAAGTGGTTTTAAAGGGGAATTAGAAATGGTCCTCAGACACTGTACAGTTAACAATATTATTAATGGGAGGCAGGTGAACCTGGGCCTGGGGGAGGCAAGGCCCAAGCCCTGCCACTTCTGCCCATGGTCCCACCCTTGTTGCCCAGTGCCCCATGGGAGCCAAGGAACCCCTCCCCCGCCACTGTAAGGGCAGGCCACCCTTCCCCAGAGGGTGGTGAATAGCCCCAGCCTTCCCTCCCAGCACAAGAGCATGTAGAAGGAGGGTGGGTGGCACATGGCCCTAGCCTTCCCTGGCCAGAGCACAGAGAGTAGAGTGGGCAGCATGTGACTCCTGTCTTCCCCCCAGAGCACGGGGTGGGGAAAATGGGCATCACATGGCTCCATCCATCCCCTGCTCCAGCCAGAGCACTAGGGAGAGGGAGGGAAAGGAGTACCCAGCCCCGATCTCCCCAGGTCCTGGAGAATTGGCAGCATGGCCCCAGCCTTGATAGGGCAGAATACCAGAAAGCCCTGAAGGAGACACACAGCAGGGGGGCAGGGCCTGGGGGCAGAGTGTGGGCTGGGCTGGCAGTTTGGGGAGGCATTGCCTTCCCTAGCTTTTAATACCCCCTGCCCTAGTGGTGTCCAAGGAGGACAAGGAACTTCTGTGATTCATGTGAACTTAAATTCTCTTTGACTGACTCAGGGCCTGCCCTGGTAAGCTCTGGAGGGAGCTGGACCTGGTCCTGGGCTCCCAAGAGCTAGTTACTGTTAGCTATCACTTGTGAGCTACCTGAAAACAACGGAATCAGCGTCTGGCCCACAGCATTTAACACTGTCATAGCTGGAGCACTTTTCTGGTGCTAGAAATGAATATCCAGGGACTGCAGGATGGATATCAGGTCCATTATGTTCATAGACAGTATAGTCATGAAAAAGAAGGTCTGCTTTATATTCAGTCCTGAGTGGTAGGGTGCAATAAGGCCCATGCTACCAGATCCAGGAGCTAAGAAGTGTTCTCTCCATTTACTTCTATGTTAATGTTTAATCTAAAGAGGTTCCTGCTTGTTATCGCTTTGCATAGGTTACCTTCTAATCAACACTCAGAGCTCTTTAGACAGGTGCTTAGCAAGCACCTGCTTTCCACGTTAGTTGCAGATTGCTTTTCATGACAATATTTTTCTAACTCCAAAAGGTTCCTCAGATAAAAACGTTCATCTCTTTGCAGTGCTCCAACCCAGTCTTTATACCAGTTATCCATCACTATTCCTGTCTCTGCTCCAGTAATTAACAATATGTTGGCAAGGATCACATTGCTGCCCTGACTTTTCAGCATAATTGCTATTTTTTTAAACTTAATTAAATCTATTCTTTAGATCCCTTGACCTTCTACTTTTAATGCCATATGTCTTTAAACAGATGGCTACAATCAGCTTCTTATCAGCATCCCAGCAGTTCTGTCCAGTAAGTCTCTAAATGCATTTCCCTAGGTGAATTGACTACAGTTCTCTTTGCTGGATGACTCCTACAGACCCCGCTGCTGCGACTCATCCGCTTCTCACCAAAACACTGGCCCCTGCCTTCTCATTTATTGCACTGAGCTGCAGGATGCCCATTGTTCTCGAGCATAGATGTCTTGGAGTAAGAATGGCAAATACTCCATATTTTAAGGGCTCTCTGAACTAACAAATCAGATGCATTCCCGTAATGGCCAGTTGAATGAGTATAAAATTCTGAATCTCTCCATGGATGAGTTGAGATTTCTACTTTGAAACAGAATCTAGGCTTCCACTACAACAGTGGATCCCAACCATTTTTAAATGAGGGGAACCAGCAAACCCAGTCGCAAACTTTTGGTGGACCAATACTATTTTATCTGCATACTTACATATTCATTATGCAAGTAAAATGTTACCAGTCCACCAAAAGCCCCATTCCCCCAGTGCCAGCCACTGACCCCAGAGTTCTCTGCACTCAATCCTCCGAGTGCCAGCCCCCATCCCAAATGCCTCAGTGCCAGCCCCCTGCTCCTTAAAGCCCCCCCACCATGTCCCCAGAGTACCAGCCTCCTGTTTCCAGATCCCACTTGCACCCAACCCTGTAGAGCCCTCCCAGTGCCAGCCCCCAATATTAGCCCCATCTCCAGAGCCCCCCAGTGCCAGCCCTACCCCCATAGCACCCCACTATTAGCCCAGCCCTCAATATTAGCCCCATCTCCAGAGCCCCCCAGTGCCAGCCCTACCCCCATAGCACCCCACTATTAGCCCAGCCCTCAGAACCCTCCAGTGGCAGCTTCCCTCCCCAGATGCCCCAGTGTCAGCCCTCTGCCTCTTAGAGCCCTCCACCCCTTACAGCTCCTCAATACCAGCCCTGCCACCAGAGTCCCCAGTGCCTGCCTCACCCCCCCCCCCCCCTTCACCTAGCCCTGAGCTGTCTCCCAGCCACCAGCTGAGCACTGCTCTAAGGCTGCCATGGCAGGCTCTGCACAGCCTTCCCACCACGCAGCAAAGCGCTCTTCCATGTCTGGGAGGAGACCCCACCCTCTGCCCAGTGCTGGTTGGCTGAGAGGCAGGGCAGGGCAGGACATGCCTCTCCTAAAAGCCACAGCAAGAACAGTGTTCCCCAACCCCAGCCCCCAGAACCACTGTGGCCCGGTACCCAGAGATCTGTGGCCCGACTGCAGGCTGCAGCCTGGCAGTTGGGAACCGCTGCTATACAACACACACTACTGCAGGCTTTGTGTTATTGCTTGTCAAGGTGCCTGCCCAAATCACCACCTCCTGTCATCCATAGCCTCCAATTTTGCTACCCTTTAAATGTCAAGAATAATAGCACTTTGTTTCACATGTAAGCTATGTTCCTATATCCTTTTCTGTGGGAAGCTGGTCTTTAAAATAAGATCTGAGAGCATGCTGCAATGATCCATCTCCCTGAAAACCCTAAGTTCTTGCTGGTCCTCACCAAAGTCACTATTACTAGTTATGGGATCCCCCAGCCTTTGAGGTCAGTCTGGATGAGTTGCAGCTGTGGGGGAGTTGGTTATCCATGTTGCTAACAATAGCAGTCTCCTTAAATTAGAGATGTGAAGAAGAGTTCAGTGTAAGCCGGAAAGATTGTCTCTTGCTACAACAAAAGTTGGTCCAAGAAAAGATATTACTTCACCTACACCATCTCTTTAAACTTAGTCATGTGTAATCATGGGTCAGCCTCCCAGCATAAGGCAGCTTTCAAATGATGAAAACACATCAGTAGTCTGCAGGAGTCATCTTGATTTTTATCTAATGACGAGAGTTGTGGTTTAAACTCTGTATTCTTGGTCTTGCTCTGGTTCCTGAAGTACAGAGACTGCAGCATACTCACAAGGAAGACACTCTAGGATGCCCTAACTCTGCTACAAAGAAGGCCACGGTCAGATGTGCCCACATTCTGCATGAAGCAAAAACTGTCTGTTTTGGTCAGGGCTACAGTGGATCAATAAATGGAGCAAACAGCTCCATGTTTTTTAAGGAAATGCTGTCTTCAGACCAGAATGAACCAACATAAAGTACAGAGCACTAAGACTGAGTTTCTGCATTTATATGAAACCAAAGTAATGCAGTTAAACCAGGAAACCATAATACTAAAGAAATGTAGGGCAGGAAGTGGCCTTGAGAGGTTCTACTCCATTTTCCTACACTGAAGGTATGTCTACACTGCAAGCTTATTTTGGAAAAAACTATTCGGGAAGATATCTTCAGGAATAGCTTATTTCAAAATAGAGCATCCACACTACAGGGAAGACTCCAAATTAGTACAAGGCAGGCTCCCTAATGTGGACGCGCTACCTCAATTTAGAGCCCCAGGAGGCACTGGGGAGGAATAACTTAGAATGGCCCTGGTGAGGAGCTATTTTGACATAGCAACAGTGGAGTGTCCACACACCCCCTTTTCTGAAAGAGCTTTCTCGGAAGAAGGGTTATTCCTTGTAGAATGAGGAACAACGCAATTGCTGTGTGGATGCTAGTATTATTTTTCCAGAATAATGGCCATTATTCCAGAATAACAGTGCAGTGTAGACACACCCTGAGGCAGGAACACATATTACTAGACTATCTCTGACAAGCACATGTCTAGCCTGCTCTTTAAAATCTCTACTGACAGGGACTCCACAATCTCCCTTGCCAGCCTATTTCAGAACTTAACTACCTCTATAATTAGAACGGTTTTCATAATTTCTAACTTAAATTTCTCCTGTTGGTAGGAAAAGTAGTGATGGACTTAATTTCCATCAGTGGGCATGGAGAATAAACAGCTTTATTAGATCATATTTGTCTAGGCTGTTTATGAGTACATATCGCGGGGCTATTGGGGCCCTCGGCCTGCACTGCATGTTCCATAAACAATCTGTAGATTGGCCCCTACCCTTGGGGCTGGATGGCCAGAGGCAATAACCCAAAGTTGCTCACTGGCCCTTTAAGGTAGGGCTGGGTGGGCTGCCAGACAGAGTCTCTATTAAAATTAATTGCAGGCCCTTTAAGGCTGGGCTGAGTGGCCCACTGAGCCAAGTCACAGGGTGGGACTGTACCCCGATAGGGGGACCCAGGTGTCACATTACCGAATTGGAGGGAAGCAGCCAGATCGCTGCTGCACCCATAGGTGGGGGTGCTGGCCCCAACAATGATATAGAAGGGGGCCATGTGGGGTATTGAATGGGAGCTTGTTGTTTGCTGATCCTGTGTACACTGTTTATGTGAGTATATAATGTCTGTGTGTGTAGATAGGAATCTGTGTGGAAGCTGAATATTTCTTGGAATGGGGTTAAGCATTGCTATAGACAGGCTGAGTAGCGAAGCCCTGTGGAACAATGGCACTTGATGGCCCAAGGACACACCTAAAGCATGAGGGCGGAGACCTAAGAGCTGCCAGCAGAGAGAGGCTGAGGACCAGGTGACCGGCTGAGACCAGAAGAGGCCAGGAAGGGGGTATAAAGAGGCCATGTGGTCGATGCCATTTTGTTCTCAGCTCAGCACTTCATCCCAGAGGCAGCACTGCAGGGATCGAAGAGCCCGGAAGACCTGTGAACCCATCCTGATCCTAGGATGTGCAATAAGAACTTTTAAACCAGCAGCTGTAACATCTCTGCTAGAGCCTGCATCGAGGACTGGGAGATTCGGTGCATGTAATGTACTGTACTTTAATAACCTTACTCTCATGCTTTTCTTTATTGTAATAATAAACCTTTAGATATAGATTCTAAAGGATTGGCCCAGCGCAATTTGTTGGTAAGATCCAGAGGGTAAATTGACCAGGGATCTGTGGCTGGTTTCTTGGAACCGGACAGAACTTGTTCGGGGTAGGTGGGATTGGGTGCTAGGACCCCCCACCTGTGTATGAGGCCCGGGGCCATCCGGGGCATGGATATTGCTGGGGTGTCGGAGGGGTTTTGCTCGTGAGGCTTCAGGCAGGCAGCTGAAGCGCTCTGTGGGACTGGTTTGTGGCCTATTTGGAGAGGTCACCAGTCAGGGGGGCTGTAAGGAGCCCCGGATTTGAGCAATTCGCCCTGAGCGGATGCCCTCAGCTGTGCCCAGACACGGCCCGGTCCGTCACACCAGGCCCACCCTACTCCATCAGATCCCGGCCCAGGGCCCTGTGAATGGCAGGACAGCCCACCACTCCCTTGGTGGGGAATCCGTCCAAAATGCGCTGGGGATCTCTGGATGGGAGGTGCTGCTCCTACACACTCCCTGGGCCACTTTCTACCTGGTCTGGTGGGATAGCTTTCCATGTGCTTGCAGGGTCCTCTAGTACCTTGGGGACTGCTTCTCCCTTGTAATCGGTGGTGGAGATGCCCCAAATCACACTAGAGTCTCTGCTGTCCTCTCCTTGGGCGGATGGCTGTTGCAGGTCAGGAGCTCTCAGCCCAGATTGAACCTCCCTCCAGACTTTTATACCTGGGCTGCAGTCTGAGCATGCCCAGCAGGGTGGTGTGGGGGCAAGGCTTCTTCAGCGAGGTGGGCCTGATTAGACTCAGCCTTCACATTGCGGGAGTGGTATACCCCGTCACAGTATATCATGTGGAACTGTGTCAAAAGCCTTAGTAAAATCAAGATACATCATGTAAACTCTTTTACCTATCTGCTAGGTCATTAATTGTGTCAAAGAAGAAAATTAGGTTGGTTTGGCATGATTTGTTCTTGAGATATCACTGCTGGCTATTCTTTATGACTCTATTATCTTCTAGGTCACTGGTGATCAAACTTTTTCAATGGTGCCCCCCATCAGTCAAGGAATCTGTCTGCATCCCTTCTCCCCCATTACTGCACAGTCAAAGCTTTGGCTGAGGATGGAGCTGGAAATGGACCTGGGAATGGAGGAGAAGCTGAGGTTGGAGGCAGAGCTGGTCTGGCGGTGGAGAGAGAATGAGGTCAGAGTAGGGGGTGCAGTGGAACTGTGTCTGGGAGTGGGGAGGGAGTGAAGGTAGATCTGGGCCTGAGGGTGGAGCAGGACTGGAGAATAAACAAGGTTGAATGAAGAGAGTGGCTGAGGCAGAGCAGTTCTGAGGACAGAGACGGCTGGAAGCATGGTGTTCCCTCTCTGCCTCCCAGGTGGTATGGTCCAGCTGGGTGCCCCCAGAATGTTCCTTTACTCTCCTATGGGGGTGCACCCACAGTTTGGAAACCACTGCTCTGTGTGCTTACAAATGGATTGTTTACGGATTTGTTCTGGTATCTTTCCAGATATCAAAGATAGGATGGCTGGTCTCTATCTCTCAGGCCCTCTTTATTCCTCTTTTGAAAGATAAGCACTTATGTTTGCCCTTCTCCAGTTCTCTAGGATCTTCTGCATCCTGCACAAGTTCTCAGAGATAATTGCAAATGGATCCAAGGTTGTTTCAACTAATTCCTTAAATACTGTAAGGTGAATTTCATCAGGTCCTGCTAATTTGAATACAATCTAAATAGTCTTTAATCTGGTCTTTCCTTATTCTGTCTTGCATGCCTTCCCCTTTGTCAATATTAATTGGTTTGAATGTCTAGTTACCATTAACCATTCAATGAAGACTGAAACAAAATAAATATGACGCCATCTTGACATTGTCTATTATTAGCTCTTCTGTCCTATTAAGTAAAAGTCCTATGCTTTCCTTTGTCTTTCTGTTGCTCCTAGGCTGTGTCTACGCTGCACCCCTTTTCCTGAAAAGGGATGCAGATGAGACAAGTCGGAATTGCAAATGAAGCGGGGAATTTAAATATCCCCCGCTTCATTTGTATAAACATGGCTGCTGCTTTTTTCCGGCTCGGGGCTTTGCCGGAGAAAAGCGCCAGTCTAGACGGGATCTTTCAGAAAATAAACCCTTTTCTGAAAGATCCCTTATTCCTCTTAAAATCAGGAAAAGTGGACTTTTGTCGACAAAACTATACCTGCGTCTACACTACCGCTGAGTTCTGTCGACATAACGTCGACAGAACTCAGCAGTTTTGTCGACGCTGGTAAACCTCATTTTACGAGGCATAACGCCTTCTGTCGACAGAGTTCTGTCGACAGAAGGTGTTATTGCATCTAGGGTTGTGTCTAGACTACAGGGTTTTGTCGACAAAGCAGCTTGCTTTGTCGACAGAACTGAATGTAGTCTAGACGCTCTTTGTCGACAGAAGCTTTATCGACAGTATCTGTCGACAAAACTTCTGTCAGCAAAAGCCTGTAGTCTAGACGTACCCGGTTAGATCAATGGAGTGTTACTGTATAGACAGTGTAGTGTGTGTGCCACTCTAAGGCTATGTCTACACTACAAGGTTTTTGCACAAAAACTGGCAGAGTGTCCACACCTCAAGAGTAAGAAAATTGACAGAACTGAAGGCTTTTTCCAGTAGAATTATTCCTCTCCTCACTCATTAATGGATCTCCAAGTCACTGTGTTGTTTCAGGCCAATTCCACAAGCCAAATATACAGGGAAAGGTTGGAACTTAACTTCATTTACAAGTTTAATTCTTATGCTAATGGAATGAACACAGACATCAGCTGGCTCACACACTACCTTCCACATCCTAATGATTTAACCAACCAACGAAGGTGCTAATTGTTCTTATCAGCCTCTTGTAACTACTTGAACAATCTACTCACTGTCTCTCTCTCTCTCTCCCCCCCCCCTTTCCATTCTTGGATCTGGACTTCTAATACTCCAATCATCTGAAGAAGTGGGTTGTGCCCACAAAAGCTCATGATACCATCGGCATGTTTTGTTAGTCTTTAAGGTGCTGCTAGACTTTTTGTTGTTTGATCTTAGGGGTTAAACACAATCACCTGGGATGTGGGAAACCTGGGCACAATTCCCTCCTCTCCAGTAGAGCAGGAGAATGGAGTTGAACAGGGGTCGCCCATGTCTCAGGAGGGTGCCCTAACCCATTTGAACACAGATTCATTTTCTCTTTTTTGTGGCCATGTGAGTTTCCTTATTTAGCCACTGTAGAACAGCTTCAATAGAAGAGACTGGAGAATTATCCCTTCCATTCCCCCACATCAGAACATCCCATAGCTTAGATTGAACACCAGGGCTATGTCTAGACTATGCATTATTTTCGAAAGATATATCTTTTGCATATCTTTTTCTGATCTCACTTTCAAAGTGGGTCTTTCTAAAGTGAAAGTAGTCTGGATGCAGTTTTTCAGAAAAAAAACCCTTTTTCGAAAAACCGCTCTTTCTTAAAAAATGAGGTTTATGCGGTTTTTCAAAAAAGGGGTTCCCCCCCAAAAAAAGTGTCCAGACTACTTTCACTTTCAAAAGACCTGCTTTCAAAAGTGAGATCCTCTTTCAAAAATAAAGTGTAGTTTAGATGTACCCTAGGATGTGACAAGGATCTCCCTTCTCCCCCTTAGGAAGAAGGGAGACATTGAAGCTGGGTTAACCACATCCCAGGCAGATGTTGTATCCCAGGGGCATCATCTCCTCCATTTTGTGTGGAGTGATGTAAGTGCCCTATTCAATGTTAGTAGGACCCCAAGCCATTGATTCCAGGGAGTCAGTTCTCATTCATGAATTACTAAACAGAAAAAGGCCTAGACTTCGGTGCCTCACTCCATAAGAGGGGCAGAGCTTAGCACATACCCCTCTGGGCACATTTCCCATTGGCTAGCTTAGGCAACTTCCTATCTAGCCTACTGACTTTTGTGGGTCATGTTCTCAGCAGTCACTTGCTTCTCTGCAGTCACTTGCATGATGAGCTAAAGAGACAAATGAGAGTTGTCGGGCGATTTCTTCATTATTTCCTTATTTCTATTATTCTATTTTTATACTTTTCTGCATAAAAATTATTTAAGATCAAAATTATCGAGTCAATGGCCTCTAAAATGTGTTTCCAATTTGTCATGGCATTTCTTTGGAAAATAGCTATCAAGATGTTGTCTTCAAATTTCTACTGCATGTCTGCAGAGAAACACTAATTATGAATGATGGAGAGCAGCTGCCTTCCAGCAAGTGCTCCCAGGATGAAGGAAGAATAAGCCCATTATACATATTTGTCTATTCTAAAATGAAATACGGTCCTTTTTTCAGCAACTCATATAACTGGACAGCCAGCTCCAGTCTAGCTAACCCCCTATTAAACTTGGGCCAAGACCTTAGTGAGAGGAAAGTTTATGCAGGAAAGGTCTGCCCCCTGCTGGAATCCCCCCAAACTGCATCAGTTTATTAACATTCTCCAAAGCCTCTACTGAACTAATGTTTAGCTGTTGACACATTTCTCACTCAAGGTGCTATTTGAAATAATTACAGACAGCTAAATGTTGCTTTTTTTTTTTGCTTCATTACGAACATAAGCAAAGAGTTCCTGTCACTAGTAATTTAGTTTAGGCGTTTGGGTTGAAAAGTAGTGAACAAATCAAAATTCAAACCATGGAGAACCTAGCAAATCCCTGATAATGGGATTACAGAAGGAGGAAATAGCACTCCTGAGCCTCTGGTTGTCCTTTCCACACAAATCTTTGAAAGGTCCTTAAACTGTAACTTGGGGAATTTGCACTGTCTTCACAATGTACTTTGCTCACCAAGCTTTGGGTAAATATCTACCTAGTGGTACTACAGAAAGGGAAGAAGAAGAGAACACTGCCCCACCCTAAGACTAGAACAGGGCAGTGTTTTCTGATAAATAGAGCAATAGGCTAGGAGACAAGAGGCCCAAGTTCTATTCCTTAACACTACCACTCACCTGCTGGGTGGCTATAGGTGCTTCAACTCTCTATATCTCAGTTTGTTTAGCTGCAAAATGGGGATAGTCATACTGAGCTCTTCTGTAAAGTGCTTTGACATCTATTATCAGAGACACTGTGTAAGAGCTCAGTATTATTATTATGTTTATGTTCAACTTTATATTGAATGGTTAGATTGTAAGTACTGTGGGACTATCATTTTATTTGTATTTCTCTAGTGCCCAGCTCCATGGAACCCCAAACCTGATTTGGGCTTTAGACCATTATTGTAAAATAAGTTTTAATAATAAAATGGTCACTAGACCCTGGTCTATTCAACTTCAGCTATGTTAATTGTGTAGCTTAAGTCAAAGTATCTTAAGTCAAATTTTGGCACCGTCCACACTGCGGAAAGTCAAAGGGGGCACATTCTCCCTTCCACTTCCTTTACTCCTCATAGAAGCAGGACTGCCAGCACCAATGGAAGCACCCTCTCAGTTCGAATTAGCATGTCTTCACTAGACCTGCTAATTTGAACCTCAAAAGATCAAATGCGGCTGCTTTAACTTATCTGTAGTGTAGACATGGCCAAAGCCTCAGGGCACTGGATTCTGCATGCCCCCATTGAAGTCAATGGGGAGTTTGCCATTTATTGCAATGGGAGTAGAATAGGCTTTATACAGTTCAGTCACTTTGATTTCCTCATCCCAGTGCAGGATTCATGCCAGTTATGCAAGTCCCTTATGGCAGCTGAATGATGATGATGCCATTCCAAATTATTTCTCAGTTAACAGAGCTCATGTACAGAATGCTTCAACTTAGGCAACACAGGGTGTTGCTAAAGGAAAAAGTCAATCGACAGCCACCCACCAGGAAGCAGACAGTTGTGCACAAGAATTTAAACCCTTCTATGTGAATGACATATGTGAAATGTTGCAATTCCTGCTATTGCCACTACTGCCTCCTCTCTCCAGATTTTTGAAAGACACAACCCTGAAAACAGGTCAGGGTCTCAGAGGACTCTGCTGTCTTTCAGAGGGGTCATGCTGCCCACTGTACCTCTGCTTTGTCTGAACTGTCCTTTAAGTGCACCTCCTTGTGGTGCATTCACTACCCTAGAAACTAGATCCTGTCATGCAACATTCAGGCAGCCTGTGCTGCAGCTCTGTCTACGTCTAGACTAGGTCCGCTGTTGTTACACAGGCTATGTCTAGACTGTGGGGTTTTCCCTCAAAAACTCTGCCATGTCCAAGGAACGTGTTTGCTCTTCCACTTTTTTTCGCAGAAGAGCAAACGCGCTCTTTTGGTGAGCCCTGTATACCTCGTTTCACGAGGCATAAGGGCTCCACCAAAAGAGGAGGCTTTTCCACCATTTGGCCCTGTCTAGACAGGGCCAATTGGCAGAAAAGCCTTTCGCGGAAAAAAGCAACGCAAAATGCGTTTCGCGTTTTGTGTAGCTTTTTCCACTAAAACGCCGCAGTCTAGACCTACCCTCTGTGATGTTCCAAGATACGCAATGATCTGCGCCAAGCAGCCTACATGAAAGCTGATCTCATCGCCAGATTGTCAAGTGCTTTGCCTGCACCCACAATTGGGGCCAGAGACTCAAAAGTGCTCAGCGCTCAGAAGCTGCCACAGTGACAGGTATGGACAGTTTTTTCAAGAGAACTGAGCAGGTCTGGTGGCAAAGTCTCCATGGCTGGCCTCTTCTTCAAGTGCCTAAATGGGAGCTGAGCTCTCCCCCAGTCACTTGACCCTAGGTGTTATGCTAAACTCTTGAATATCTGGCCCCTTGTACATACAATGTGCTGAAACCCTGAGCTGGATGCGCTCAGCTGTCTGACACGTATTCATGTGAAAATTCCAGGCAATGAAATAATCTGAGGGCCAGACCCTGCTTAACCAGACCGTGCATTGTCAATGCAAAATACAATTTTCCTCCAGGGCACTTTGCAGCTACTACACATCACAGACCCTGGTGCCCTATTTAATCCTTTTAGACCAGTAGAAAAAAAGTGCATTTTAACATGAGTTGTTAGTTATCATGTTAAAATTCTAGTGTAGATAAACTGACATGTTAACTCGGGGTGGGCAAAATATGGTTTGTGGGCTGGCTCCGGCCAACGAGAGCCTTTGCTAAGCTCCTTGCCTACCCCTCCTCGATCTATGCTCAGAGCAGTTCTCTAAATGCTGCAAGCCCAGCCAGTTTCCAGCCAATGGGAGCTGCTTGGTTTCAGGAGAGGCAGTGTATGAAGTACCCCTCTCCTCTCTGGGCTCGCAGCATTCAGACTCGGGTACACATGGTCCTTGCAGCTGGTACAGGGACATGGAAGGCAGAGACCCTGACTGAGGAATGAGTTGGGCTGTTGGTTGGGAGCCACCCAGACATGTGTCTCCCAGTCAGACCCTGCCTCTGGCACCTCAGCCCCTCAGTCCCCCGAACCCTTTGCCCTCCTCCTGAACCTCTGCCCCATGTAACCCAAACCCTCTTTACCCCTGCTCCTGGACTTATAACCCCTACCAGACCCTGCACTCCCTCCAGGTCACAAATCTCTCCCAGGCCTTGCATGACAATCCCCTATCCCCCACTCACATCCCAAATCCTCAATACTCCCTCCTGTAATCCTGCCCCAGTTCACAATCCCCTCCCACACCCTGCACCCCCTCCTGCAGCCCCATCCTCTGTCCCAGGTCACAACCCCCTCCTTTGCCCAAACCCTACATCCTTATCCCAGACCCCACATCCCTACCCCAAGCTTCTGTCTGCACCCAGCCTCCATCCCAGATCTTGCACCTCCTCCATTAATATCATGGACGAGTGCGGCTCTTGATCACTTACCAAATCCTTGGAGTGCCCTCCACATCCACATTCCTGATCTAGTTGGATTAGACGTGACTCCACAGCGGTTCTCAAACTGTGGTTTGGGACCCCCAGATTGTTACCTGTACAAAATACTCACATGCTCTAGGGACACTCACACTTACCCATTCCTGGGGCTCAGGCCTAGGGATGTTATATATCGTGTAATTGAATAGTTGTGTAACCACATAAAATATGATGTTATGCAACTATTTGATAGTCGTCAGGGGTGAGGCTGGGAGCCAGTGTGCTCTGGCCCCACTCCCGGCAAGCCCCCACTATCCTGCACTGCTGCCTCTCTAGCAAAGGCAGCAGCATGGGGTGGCAGCTGGGAGCTGGTCCATGAGGCGAGCCAGAGGGATGCAGAACAGCCTTTGTCCACAAGGAGCTCAGACGACCATGGACAGGGGCTACTGCCATGAAGCAGCATCTGCGTGGCAGGCCCAGGCTCACTGAAGACAGAGAATGCTCCGTGGGATGCAGAGCAGTCTCTGTCCATGGGGAGCTTGGACCCTCCCACCACCCTGCAGACAGAGGCTGCTTCGTGACAGCCTCCCAGGCCTCTCCCCATTCTGCGCTGCTAATAGAGGCAGCAGAGCAGGGTGGGGTGGGAAGCCAGGCAGCATCGCAGAGTTGGTGCTGAAGGGAACAGGCTTTTAAACTGGCTCCCTCCAGCACCAGCTGTGTAGGAGGCAGCAGTGTGGGGGTAAGCGGGTCTGCAGGAGTCAGTATGTGTGGGGAGCTGGCTCGAATGCCAGCTCCCTGCATGTATTGGCTCCCGCCTGCTCTACATCCTCCGTGCTGCTGCCTCTATCAGAGGCAGCAGCGCGGGGGTAGGAGGAGGCAGGCAAATCCATTGCTTGTGGGAAGCCTGCTTAAAGACTCACTGGCACTGGCTCCTGCTCCCCCTCGACCACCTTGCTGCCTCTGATACAGAGACAACAATGGTGGGTGGGTGTAGTCAATAGGATTAACCGATAAGCCCAAACTTATTGATTAATCATTTACTTGACATCCCTCCTTGGGCGTAACCCTTTCCATATAGACATCCACCCTTACCTGTTTCTTGGGCTCAGGCATAATCTTTCAACACTGGCACCCACCCTCACCCATTCTTAGGGCTCAGGTGTAACCTTTCCAATATAGACACCGACCCTTACTCTTCTGCAGGCTTAGGCATAACCTTAGGCTATGTCTGCACTGGCGGGTTATTGCGCAAGAACAGCTGTTCTTCTGCAGAGCGTCCACACTGCCCGCCCACTCTTGCACAAGAAGATTTACAGTACGGCGTGGTAAGAGAGGGCTTCGTGCACAAGAGCTATGCTCTTTTCTAACAGGTGTAAGCTCTCTTGCGCAAGAGCTCTTGTGCAAGAGGGCAGTATGGATGCGTGGCAGGGGTTTCTTGTGCAAGAAAGCCCTATGGCTAAAATGGCCATCAGAGATTTCTTGCACAAGAGAGCGTCCACACTGCCATGGATGCTCTTGCGCAAAAGCACATCTTGCACATGACAGTGTGGATGTGTTCCTGCACAAGAGTTCTTGCACAAGAACCCTCGCGCAAGATGTTCTTGCACAATAACCCGCCAATGTGGACATAGCCTTACACTCTGCGGGTTTGCGGGGTCTTTGACCAGTGAAAGAGCCTTACGCAGTAATATTCTACTTCAGTACTATTTGTTAATCATTACAAACCAAATGCATGTACCAGGCATACAATGTTCACCACTCCCAATGAGACAGATGAACTTGTCTTGATGGCCAGTCAGGATCAGGTTCATCTTGGGGATTCCAGTTTCAGCATGGTGTCATTGGCACAGGGTTCAGGTCTGGCAGCTGTGATGTTGGAGCTGTGTCGTGGAGTTGGTTCCCAAAGAACTTCTTTTTGGGCCCCAGTTTATATAGTGAAACCTGAGCCCTGGTTAGCTCTGCCTTAACCAATTATTTTATTAACCAAATCATAACATTTTGTACCAGAATTACCTAACCAACCATACCCCACCACCTTAGTTAATTTACACTGAGCAAAATTAATTATACAGCAGACTGAAACAATTAAAAACCAGACAGAGATTATACAGACAAATGATAGGAAAGTGGGGGCCATAATCATAGAATGAGGATTCCACAACCTCAGCTACTGATAAACAGTTTCTTACCAAACAAAATGCTGTCCAAATAAGAGTTTTTTTTTACCCATTTTGAGATCTGTTTCTTTATTTGGTGACAGGTGCCATTAGGATGGAATCTCCTTCTTAACAGCCTGGCGTGATAACTATTTTAATGCACTTTAGATGGAATGTGAGTAAAGCTTGTAACTGCAAGCTTTACAGCTAATAGTGGCTGCTCTTCAATTTGGCTGTAGAGGAAGTCTTTAGGCCTTCCAATATGGGTACAGGCCTTCCAGTATGGCTATAGAAAAACTATATGGTTACAAAGTAGGTTGCAATCCTGTTTTCATGGGGTCACCAGGTTTGGCTTAGACTTGCTGGGCCCTGGGCCAAAGCTGAAGTCTACTTCCTGGACCCAAAGCTGAAGCCCAAGGACAGCAGAGCTGGGGTTACAGTTCTCCTGCCTGGGGCTGTCCCTCAGGGTATGTCTACACTACAGAGGGGTTTTTTTTTTGTAAAAACAGCTTTAAAAAAAAAAAAAACCCTTGAGTTATGTCCACACTGTAATTGCGTTCTTTCGAAAGAAAATCAAAAGAACAGAGGGGGTTTTCTGACACTGGTAATCCTCATTCTATGAGTTCTTTTGGAAGAAGGCATGTGTGGATGGGGACATCCTTTCTACTGTAAAAAATTGTATCTGAACAATGAAAAATGGACATGTCAGCTTCAGCCTCTACATAATCAGTTTCTTCTGATTTCCCTTGTCCTCACTTAAGCTGTAGGTTTGGAAAAATACATGTGGTTGGTGTTTGTTTGTTTGTTTGTAAACCTGTTTCTAATGGAATTTAAAAAGAAAGAATCATTCCTACTGGCCTTAGGTTTTCAAAAACATTTTATAAAAATCAAATCTTGGAATAAATTTGATCAGATGCAGTTCCTTTAAACTAGGGTATTTCAACTTTACTTTTATAGTGTATAGTTGCTAATCCTTTATTAGCTTTCAAAATTAATACTAATATTACTCCATGATTTCATCTTAGATAAGAAATATCTTGATTTCAGTTTTACTAGAGAACCCTTTTACGTACTTTGCTTGTCTATTTTTTTCTACTGAGATACTGTCCATCATGAGAAATGAACTTTACTAATGCTCATGCTAGCAAGCAATCACACAGATTTCTGTATAAGCTTGTGGTGCTAGACTATATCTTCTAAAAAACTACTTAGCTATTTTGCTGTGTGCAACAGAGAATTCAGAAGCACTTCTCATCAGGAATAGAGTGTGAAATTTATTTGTAAAACAATTTTATAAGGACTCTGACAGCCAATTTAAGGACTCATATTTAGGTTTCTTAAAGAAAAAAATTCAAAATACTTGCATTTGGTGAGCGGGTTCATTTTCTTTACGTTTTTGACTTCTGTTTTAATTTGAGTGCATCCTACTGTTGTGTTACCAAATATCAGTGAGAAACATGTCTCTGTGCACCCACACATCCGCATTTGGGGGGTCAGAGGGACACCAGAGCAGGAGAGAGAATGGCCATGTGATTAAGAAACTTGCCTGAAATTCTGGAAATACGGGTTCAAAACTCTTGATTCTACTACAGGCTTTACTAAGGGTAAATTACTCTCTCCCCCTTAGTTGCTTATCTGTAAAAAGAGGATAAACCTAGACTAGAGGAAGACAAGGCACAGGGATGTTGTAAAAACAGAGGCATCCCATCCATAGGACAGTTCAGGGCAGCTGCCCAAGGCCTCATGCTTTGGGGTCCCCATGGTGGCTGCCTTGAACATCCTATGGATGGACTGGGCACAGGGTGGCAGCAGGGGCTGCCCCTCCCACATTCACAGGGTGGCAGGAGCTGGAGTGGCGTAGAAGCCTGCTCCACTCTGCCCCGTCATGCTGCCTTCCCAAGTCTGCTGCATGCTGCTTCTCTGCGATGGTGGGTAGCAGAGCGCCCTGGGCCCCGGGTTCTCTGCTTCCTGCCACCACAGGGAAGTGGAGCACAGCGGGCTGGGAGGGTGGCATGGCGCAGGCTGCCTGGCCGCTCTACTCCTGCTGCTATGGTGAATGTCAGAGGGGGACAGCCTCCGGTAGTCCCCCGGCTCAGGGGAGAGGGAAAGGGATGGAGCAGGGGCAGGAAGGGCATGGAAAGGGCAGGCTTGCAGAAAAGGGTGGAGCAGGAGTAGAGGGTGGAGCTGCAGTGAGAAACCTGCAACTCACAAGCCGCATGTGACTGACCGGGGTAATCTGATTGCAGGCTGTGAGACATTTTGCTAATATTGACTGTCTGCAGGCACCACCCCCCGATGCTCCCAGTGTTTGCAGCCAATGGGAGCTGTGGGGACTATGCTTGCAGGTGAAGGGGCCACACACAAGGACATACTGGCCACGGCTTCCCATAGCTCCCTTTGGACACTGCCTTAGTAGATAATCAGTGGTCTGTTGTAATTGGCCCCAACCTTCTGATCCCACACACTTCCAAGGTAGATGGGAAGGGGCTGTTTGTAGCTCTGGGCCTCTAAAGAACGCTCTGGTGTCCTGACTCCCTCTTTAGCACTGTTGCTGGGGATATGGGACTCCACAGTTCAACTTCCCAAGGGCCCTGAAGCCAGAGCTAAGAGTTCCCAAGCTTCCCCAGTTGGCTCCTTCAGAGTTCCACCTTGCCATGGCTACCTTGGTTGATATTTTAACCCCTCTAGGCTCATATAGCATGTAGTGCAAGGAAGAGAGATAATAAACAGGAGTTTCTCAACCAAAATAACCTATACTCGTAAAGCAAACAGGAGTTACAGACCTTTCAGTAAAACAACAAGAGTCTATATGTCAGGAGTGGGCAATAATTTTTTATAGGGAGGCTACTCCAAGAATTTGGTAAGTGGTCAAGGGTCACATTCTTTTAGAATATTAATGGAGGAGGTGGGGAATCTGGGAGGGAGGTTAGGTGCAAATGGGAGCTTGGGGTAAGAGGCTGGGATAAAGAGGGGTTGTGGGATCTGGGAGGGAGTTTGGGTGAAGGAGGGGATTGTGACCTGGGTCAAGGGCCTGGAGTGTAGGAAGAGATGCAGGATCTGGGAGGGGGTAGTGACCTAGAAAAGTGGTGTAGGAATCTGGGAAGGAGTTGTGTCCTGGAAGAGTGGTGTAGGAGGGGGTGCACGGTGTGGGAGAGGGTTGTGACCTGGGCCAGGAGTGCAGAAGTGGGTGCAGGGATTTGGGTTGTGACCAGTGGTTGGGGATTTGGGTGCAAGGACTGGAAGAGGGGGTGCAGGAGGAGGGAGAAGGTATGGGTGCAGGAGTGGTGGTGCAGAGTTTGGGTTACATGTGATGGAGGGAGGCAGAGGGTTGGGGGAAGGGAGGGGCTGAGGTGCCAGAGACAGGCTCTGGCCAGGAGACACTTACCTGGGTGGCTCCTGGCCAGCAGCCCAGCTTGTCCCTCAGCCAGAGTTCTTGTCTTCCATGTCCCTGCACTGGCTTCAGGTACCATGTGTGGCTAAGTCTGAATGGTGTGAGCTAGAGATGGGAGGAGTACTTTGTTCACTGCTTTTCCTGAAATCAGGCAGCTCCCATTGGCGAGAAACTGGCTAATTGGAACTGCAAGACTTTGCTGGGGACAGGAGCAGCATGCGAGGCCTTTTCTCCCTCTCCCCTCCTACCCTTCCAGATTCACAGCATTCAGAGAGCTCTGAGCACAGAGAAGGGCAGGTTAGGCAGGGAGCCTGGTGGAGGCTCCCATGGGCCAAATCCAATATCTTGGTGGGCCAGATCTGGCCCTTGGGCCATATTTTGCCTGCCCCTGCTATATGTTTTCTCCCCTGAATCTATACACAACCCTTTTGTTGGTCAGACCCTAAGGCGTCAGTGTATTTAGTGGGTAGGCCCTTCTGCCACCAGTTGTTCAGTGGCAGCTGTTGAGAGAGAGCAAGCATGGAACAAATCCTGCCCTTAAACAAGGCTTCTGTCCCAAGACCTATTAAGGCACTCAAAATGAGAGTCCACTTTTTTAAATTTAGCCTTGGATATCTCCATCTGGTCACCTAAAATTAGAAACCTCTTTTGACAGGCTTGGTCCTAACTTTTCTGTGCCACACGTTTCCCCTCTGTAAAATGATACTAGTAATTATTATTTTGAATATGTCAAGAGTGCCTAAGGAATCCCTGTTAGGGCATATCTAGACTACGCAGAACGGTTGAAAGCAGAGCTTTCGAAAGTGAAAGTAATTAAGACACGGCTTTTACAGCAAACCACCCCTTTGTCGAAAAGCCATTTTTCCTCAAAAAGGGAGGTTTACGCGATTTTCACCAAAAAAGCCACATCTTAATTACTTTCACTTTCGAAAGTGCAATCGGAAGAAAGTGCAATTGGAAGAAGATATGCAAATTCCCGCTGAATTTGCATATCTTCTTTCAAATGTTCCCTGTAGTCTAGATGAGCCCTCACTGAGCAAGACCCTGTTGTGCAAGGTGCTGTTCAAACATAGTAAGATAGTTTCTCCTCCAAAGAGCTTAACACATTGCTTCCGTGTTTGTAAAAGCACCTTTTTTTAAAGATTTATAATATGTGCCCTTTCACAAAATTGAGGATCCATCGCCTAACCCTAAACGGATCTAAGAGTATGTCTACACTACCCCACTAGTTCGAACTAGCGGGGGTAATGTAGTCATCCGCAGTTGCAAATGAAGCCTGGGATTTGAATTTCCTGGGCTTCATTTGCATGAAGCCGGCCGGCGCCATTTTTAAATGCTGGCTAGTTCGGACTCCGTGCCGCGCGGCTACATGCGGCACAGAGTCCGAACTAGCCGGCATTTAAAAATGGCACCGGCCGGCTTCATGCAAATGAAGCCCGCGAAATTCAAATCCCGGGCTTCATTTGCAACTGCGGATGACTACATTACCCCCGCTAGTTCAAACTAGCGGGGTAGTGTAGACATACCCTAAGGTACTTTCCTTTTTAATAGCTATGGATATGTCTACACTACAAAGTTAATTCGAACTAACAGACGTTAGTTCGAATTAACTTTGATAGGTGCTACACTAGCGCTCCGCTAGTTCGAACTTAATTTGAACTAGCGGAGCGCTTAATTCGAACTAGGTAAACCTCATTCTACGAGGACTAACGCCTAGTTCGAATTAGCTAGTTTGAATTAAGGGCTGTGTAGCCACTTAATTCGAACTAGTGGGAGGCTAACCCTTCCCAGATTGCCCTGGTGGCCACTCTGGCCAACACCAGGGAAACTTGTCTGCCCCACTCCCGGCCCCGGAGCCCTTAAAGGACCACGGGCTGGCTACACAGTTTGTGCCAGTTGCAAGCCTGCCAGCTCCCAGCCAGCAGACCCTGCACCTGGCACAAGATGAGCCAGCCACCCGATGCCACCCAGTCCTCCGCCTCTTCCCGGGACCAGCCTGGCGGCTCCCATGAGCCTGCCTGGGGCCGCAAGAGGCGGGCGCCCGCTTGGTCAAGTGCGGAGATCGTGGACCTCATTGAGGTTTGGGGGGAAGCCTCCAATGTCCATGATCTCCACACTAGCCACAGGAACACAGCCGTGTATGGCCGCATAGCTGACAGCCTGGCCGCCAGAGGCCACCAGCGGACCCGGGAGCAAGTCCACTGTAAAATAAAAAACATGCGGCAGTCCTACTCCTGGGTCTGCCTGCCAGGGGCCAACCCGGAGATGACAGCATCCGGGTCGGCGAGGTGGACCACCCTGCAGAGCAGCACCCCGCTGATGGCCTTGACCACCTGTGGAGAGACACAGCAAAGCGTGAATCAGTGGGGCGCCCGGGTGGCTGGGAGTGCTCGTGCCCTGGCAGTGCCCCGTGCCCCACTCCCGGGAGCAACCCCCCCGGGTAGCGTGTAGTATGGCCGGGAGAGACCGGCCCCTCCGGTGCGGGGCACTTTTGCCTCTTCCTCCCCCGGCCCCCCATTTTCCCTGGGGCGGCCCATCCCCTCCTTGCAGCACCCCTCGCCCCCAGCCCAGTGGCTGGTGAGTGCCGTACCTGCATGAGCATTGCTCTGACGGTGGATCTCCCCATGCCGAACTGGTTCCCGATGGATCGGTAGCTGTCCGGCGTGGAGAGCTTCCAGAGGGCGATGGCCACATGCTTCTGGAGGGGGATGGCAGGCCTCATGCGAGTGTCCCTTCTGCGCAGAGCAGGGGTGAGCCACTCGCAGAGCTCCAGGAAGGTGTCCCTCTTCATCCTGAAGTTCTGGGTCCACTGTTGGTCTCCCCAGTGCTCCAGGACAATGCAGTCCCACCAGTCGCTGCTGGTGTCCAGACGCCAGATGTGGCGGGGCACGCCGGCGCCCGGGCGCCACTGCAGCTGCAGCTGCGCCATGGCCCCCAGGGTGGCCAGGCGGAGAGGCAGGGGGCTGACGTGCACCAGGTGGAACCAGGCAGCCTCCAGCCATTGCTGGCAGGCTTGCAGCAGCAAGTCCATAAACTGCACCAGAAAGTGCAGGGCGAGGTCTGGCTCCATGTTGCCACCTGCGGCGGCATCTCCGAAGGGAAGCACCGACACAGATGGGGGCAGAGAAAAACACTTTGCTGTCCCTCGACGAGGAAGGCAATCAAGCGGAAAAGCTGAGAACTGGCTGTCCAGGGGGGTCCCTTTAAGCACAAGCCTCAGACAGCAGCCACACAAAGCAACTACTGACATGATACCCTGCCAGAACCGGTTTCAGCTGCCCTTAAATGCGCCCCAGCGTCCAATCAGTATGGACGCGCTAGTTCGAATTAGCAAAATGCTAATTCGAACTAGTTTTTAAGTCTAGATGCGCTAGTTCGAATTAGCTTAGTTCAAATTAACTAATTCGAACTACGTTAGTTCGAATTAGCGCTGTAGTGTAGACATACCCTATGATCTAGGTTACAGATTTCTGAATTTATTAGACCAGGATATATTGAATTTCAGGTGAATAGGAAGCATAATCTAGTCATTAATTATAAATTATCTATTAAAAATGTAATTTAAAAAGAACCTATCCATCCTTATTTTCTTCCTTTTTACCTCTTCATCTCATATAAGCCTCCCAAATATGTCATCTGTCAGCAACAGTCTTCTCCTCAAAACTTCTGCAATGCATAGGTTATATTTATTCCCCATATAAACAAGCAGAAATCGGCATATATACATATACGTATGTGTGTAGTGGGAGGAGGGAACAGAGTGGTGGTGTGTGAACCAATCTGAAAAGAGGGGCCATTTCTGCAGCCATTGAATTCAATGGCCAGACTGCTTTCACTGGGTATTTTCTTCATTCTAGAGCAGTGGTCCCCAACCTTTTGGGGCTACCGGGTGCCCGGGGGCAGGGGCCGTGCATGTGCCGCGTGCCCGGGGAAGGGGCCACGTGCCCAGGGTGGGAGCTGCGCATGCGCTGCATGCCCAAGGTGGGGGCCGCACATGCGCCAGGCACCCAGGGTGTAAGAATGGCTCAGGCCGGCCCTGGTCACTAGGCAGGCACACATAAATGCCCCGGCAGGCACCATGGCGCCCACGGGCACTGCGTTGGGGACCACTGTTCTAGAGCATTCAGCTTTCATGGAGACTCCAGCTTTCATTTCCATTTTGCACTTAAACTGTGTGTGCATTGTACATACTACTTCATTTCCCATATTGTTTATGTACTTTTAAGAGTTGAGCTGTGATATAAACCTCATGAAATTCTTGCCTGTTTTCTTAAACACTGTAGGCTTCCTTGCTGATTGAGCTGTGTCCCTTTAATTCTGCTTTTAGAGACTATTAACTTTTAAATCTGTCTCCCACATTACATTCAAGTTTCTTGCCAATTACTGACAGCACTACACCAGGACAGATGAAACTGTCATTGTCATAGTTGCCATGACAATTCTTTATCAACAATACAGGGATCTCAATGTGCGTCTATTGTAGTTGCATATACTTTTCATTTTAGAAACATTTTGCCAATAAGCTAGCCCCAGACCCAACTACAGGCCATTAAAATGGAAAATCAATTGTAGTTAACATTTTCCTTCTTCATAGGTTGCAGGACAAATATACTTCAATTGATTTCTGATGTACTTTTCAGCCTGATTTTTCATGTAGGGAGGCACAACAAAGTGGGCTGAGGCTTGCTCACCACCAGTAAAAGACACGCACTCCAGGAGGTACCATACTGGTCTCAGATGCATTTCCTGATCTTCAATAATTTAAAAACTAACTATGCTTTTGAAACTCTGCTATAAAAAACAAGGATTTTACAGACTGATATGAATCAGATAATTAAAACTGCAATTCAGTCCACTGTTGGCTGTGTTTTGCCCAGGTATTGCTGTACAGAGAATATTGACGAACATTTGTAAATGAGAGTGTGGAGACCAGATGGGCAACAATAATTCGCAATTCCACAGTGCTTTTCACCCAAGATAGTGTGCTACAAGCATTAAATATTAAATAATAATTACATTCATTCCACTCACTGAGTAGAAAAGAGATGTCTTAGGGCTTGTCTCTACACCTACTCAGTATGCAGCAAGCTGGAGTGTCAGTCTGCTTTGAACTAGCCTGTCACATGCTGAGTGCCCATGTGGACCCTGCTGCCATGCCCTACATTTTCCCTTTAATATTCTCCCATTTCAAAGCTGAGTACCTTAAAGAGCACTAGGGAACTTTTAGCAGACAGAAACAGGCTCCACCTGGATACTGGGTGCATGATAGGCTAAAGTTATGCCCCAGATAGCCATAAACTAAGTGTTCACAGAGACAAGCCCTTAGTAAATGTCAGAGCAAGGAAAAGACTCCAGCATTGCTGTTCCTGCATTTCAGGTTCTCACAACATTGCCTCTTAGATACATTTTAGCTGCAATTCTATGTATCAATACACCTATCAAGGGGAAATAAGACCTTTAAGACTGAAAAGTAATCTTCAGTGTTCTTCTAATGTGTGAATTTTTCTTCTTTAATGGCAGAGGTTTAAAAATGCCTCTTATTGGCTGGGTGGATTGCAATGATTACTCTGTGTGTTCAGGGACTTTTACCAAAGCATATTCTTAACACAATCTACCAAAATGGCTCATCTTTGGAAAGAATGGATTACTCACCTGATAGGGTGTAATTGTTCATTTGGAGCTGGTGATCAATCGTTTGCGAGTTCTTTGCGATGCTGTATTACCATATTATTCACCCGCATCCACTAGATCCATAAGTGCACTAGCAGCCTGATCATACTTGCCCTGAGGACAAAAGTCCTGATTCCTTCAAGGGAAGCAAGATAGGTCCCAAATATTTTGTTGTTGATGCTTCTTAAGATTTTTGTTGAATGCATTTGTGCACTTGGGGCTTGGTTCTGCTCCCATTCAAGTCAACAGAAAAATTTCCATTGACTTGAATTGTGCAGGACCAAAACCCTGACAATTTCGTTCAGATAATTTTCTATCATATTTTCTAACCTATAAGAAGGCAATTCATTGCATTACAGTAAATGGCCTGAAAATTTGTCATTTGATAAACAAAAGGCATACACCAAATTCATAAATAAAATCCTTTCTCTCCTGTATGCTGTAATGTTGCTACTTTCAAACTATTAGACAATGTCAGTTTTGGCTACAAATTCAGAAGTTTTAGTTAGAACTGATGGCATCAACAAAGGATGACCCTCTTTCTCCTAGGTGGTTGCCTTACAGCAGAAAGCACTAAAACAAAGGGCAAATGAGAATGAACCGAAGAGGGTGAGTACTTACCTCCTCACAGAAAAAAATCTCATTTTGTGGACAGAACCAATATGGAAGATACAGATCCAAGTCCTCACAAGCTTACTAACCAGGTGTCAGACAAACACGTTATATATTCTAGTCCCTTTATGTAGATTATCTCCAATTCCAATGACATAAAGGATGGAAATGGCTCCTGCAGGCCTGAATGTGCACCACCTTGTCTGATGTTGTAAGGACACTGCAAACCTTCCCTGAATGAACTCACCCTTTTTCTCCCATTTACAGAAGCTATACAGACTAAAGCAAGCACATGAAGAACTAACCCATCACAGAGTTAGCATTGCTTTGGGTCAAAGACAGGCAGCATGGTCTAATGAAAGGTTCATGTGCAAGGTGAGAATTCACAAAAGCCAGGTTCAGTGCTGAAACAAATTCACTCTGAGATTTTTTTTTTAAATGTTACTTCTAAGTCACATACAAGGCTCCCATTATCATAGTATTTGAGCATCTCACAATCTTTAATACATTTACCCACACAGCAGCCATGTGGGGTGGGAAGTGCTATTATCCCTGTTTTACAGATGAAGAACAAGGACATAACTTATTTCCCTAAGACAACATAGGCGCTCTGTAGTAGAGCAAGAAATTGAATGCAGGTCTCCTGAATCTCAGACTAATACCCTAGTTTAGGGCTATCATTCCTGTTTATGTGGTCATGGGTAGGGCATTTAGACATGACATACTTCAGTTTCCCTGGCTATAACAGGGATGATATTGACCCAATTTAGTGCATAATAAAGCATAATGAAATGGGAGGTGCTGCCAAGAAAAGCAAATGGAAAATCAGAAATGTCAACAGCAACATTTTCTGGAGAGTGGTATGAATTCTCCTTGCACCCATCACTTGTTTAATGAGCTCTCATGCTGGGCATCTCTAGCAAGATGCTGACAAATCTCCATGCCCATTGCACTTTACAGTAAGCCCCTCATGTTTGTCAGGTGTTTTGAGTGTCATGGAGGGAAGTTGCTAAACATGAGCAAAGTCTAATTATTACTGTTGGTTTATCACAGCAACAGCAGCAGGGTGTGTTTGAAATTGGCTCCATCATTTTTAAGTTAAGGGGAGGGAACAGTCTTTATTTTTTTCATGGTCAAAGAATCTGAATTTCTGCTTTCCTGCCTTTCAGAAATACAATTGATGTCAATTTCATTACCTGTATTCTGTGTCCTTGAGAGCAACCCATGTTTACTCTCATCAGTTTTAACTAATATATAAACTTTTTGTAAAGCAATAATATCTGGCATCAACTCTCATTCTACTTCTCTCTCAGAAATGAAACAATACCCATCTACAGACTTATACCAAGAACTGTAAAGATAGCAATGAAACAACAATACAAAAGGAAAGAAAGGAGGCTGGCCTAACAAATTCTTGGAGTCATACCAGTAGTTCTGACTGGCACCTGGCATCATCAGCTCAGCCAGCCCACTATAGGGCTCACACAGGCAGACAGTGCCCAGCACTGTCTCTCCCCAGTGTCCTGGCTGGGCTCTGGGATGGGCCAGTGTCTACGGGACATGGGGTAGGGTATTTCTGGGTGTGGGCCAGCTGGTGAGGACACGCTGACCTCGGTTCTCTCCCCAGATGCCGAGGTCACCAGTTAATTAGAAAGAAAATTAACATATATGATTTGGAGATATAACTTTCATTAATATTAAATGTAGAGGCCATCCATTTTATTTGAAGAAATGATTTTGCAAGTGCGTGCGCTGGTGAGAGATGACATTATTACACTCCCCACACAGTTCTTTCCTGCCTATCTCCTTATGCTCAGACACTTTATGGATGGAACACTATTTGAGAACAATAATGTGTGAAACCCAAATATTGGCTTATAGATTCCCTTTAATTGAAAAGTTTGAGTGGCATTTAAATCATAGTTTATTGTTCACAGATAGAGATTCAGCTAGAATGTACAAAAACTTCTGACTGGCTATGATTATAATTTAGATAACACAGGCCAGACATTACTGATTCATTTGACAGTGATTAATTATAACCACATTTATGATGAGGCACTTGTTTGGGGCTAGATTGGCATCTTGCATTCTGCCCTGCATTCTGCAGCACAGGGACTAAATTTAACTATATAAATATCCCACTGTCAAACCACACTATTAGGCATTTATTTACTGTCTGTGGCACATATCTCTAATACGCTCACTTCATTAAATAACTTTATGAAAAACTGAAAAGGGACTGACAAAATCTTGCTGTATCTGCTGCAGGTGGTGCTTCTCAAAAGGAACTACAGTACTTGCCTTTTCATCCCTGGTACCAAAACACAGTTTGGAAGATCACTATTGAATAAGGTGCTTACATGCCAAGAAGAAATGCAAAGGAGTAAACCACTAAGGCAAGAAATCAGCAACTTTTTCTTAGTCTTGCTTTGGGAATGGAGTTTAAAAAAGGTCTTCTGCAGTGTAGAAAGGAAAAGTGGAACATAGCTTGTCATTTGCTAGGCCACTAGGAGAACAAGAGGATCTAAACAGTTAAATCTCTTTATTGGAGCACATTTTCATAGCTCAGTGGACATTTTCTTAGTGCACAGCAAACAGTTACTCCCCCATCCCCTCCCTCCCTCCAAACACACACAGATAATAAGATCTGTCTCTACATTGCTGCTGAGCTGAAGAGCAAGGAATTCTGACAGGATTTACTATCTTCCACAGGACCAGGATTGTCAGAAGTAAGGGCAAACAGGAAAGCCTCAGGACTCCTGGCTGAGGAGGCTGGAGTTACCACAGAGTTCAGAGGCAGCTGGGATTACTTTTCCACCCTGAAATATAGCCTGGAGCATTCCTAAGGGAGTGGAAGAAACAGCTGATAAGGGCCCCTGGCAACCACACAACATAATAGCTGCCATATAAAGGGGAAGAAATTCCATTGTGAGTTTTAGGTTTGATTTTTTTAGCAGACTGCTTTGTTTCTCCTCTGGAGCAAGAAGAAATTTCAAGCCCTAAATGTTTAAAAGTGAGTACTGGTTGTGGATGCCTCAACTTTTACATGATCAATTTGAGACATTTTAAAGGAGCCTGATTTTCAGGGTGAAGGTGCACTATAACTAGTCAGTTTTGAGAGTTTGGGCCTCTATTTTGTTTCCTCTTGGAACAAAAATGAGCGTTACAACCCTGCCTCCTTGTTAAATCTACCTGAAAGGTTTAAAAGTGCGGGACACTCTTCTTTATTCTGGAGTTGCCCATAGGGAACAGGGAGAACACTTTGGGGAAGAGGATGTAGTCTTGGATGGTTAATGTGGGAAGTCAGTGTAGGCAGATGCCCTAATAAAGGGCCTGAGATTGCAACTCTAAAATGTAGGGTAAGTGGAGCTTCCCTCTTTCCCTAGTACAGTGGTTCTCAACTTGTTTCAGTCCACGGACCACCCGGCCAATCAAAAAATTTTCGTGAACCACCTCCTTTTTGAGACATGATAATAAAGAGTGCACAATGAACATTTTGGTTTGAAATTTATTTCTTACTAACAGATTTTTGGATTCTCTTCTCACTGACAAGCTTTTCAATGTTTGGAGTGGTACCTGATAAAGCACACCGATTATCGCTTTCCACTGCAAGCCGATTCCTCTGTTTGGACTTAACGTGCAACAAATACAAAAATCCAGTCTCACACATATAAGTTGATGCAAATGGCAAAAGAAATCTGACTGCGGGTGCTGACAGATTTGGATAACTCTCAGTCACACTGGCACAAAATTTCTCTGTGGTAGACTGCTGGTACATGTCTTGAGCCACAAAAACATTTTTCACATCCAAGAATTCCTCCTGCAGATCCTCTGGAACACTATTAACATCTGTTGTAAATGTATTCCTGATGAAAGATAATCCATCCTTTGTCCTGCCTACCTCCGGAAAGTATCGTTGGAATTCGTCTCGTAGCTTCCATAAATGATCGGAATTTGCGTCCGAATGGCTTCCTTTTCCCCGAGCATGGCATCCACATATGGATATTGAACCAAATTATTGCCTTCGACTCTTACAATCCAGAGTTCCAATTTGTCAAGAAAAGCCTTGATGATGCTTTGGTGAAAGAACAGATTTGCACCTTTCCCTTGCAGCTGAAGATTCAGTTTGTTCAAGATTCCAAAAATATCAACAAGATACTCAAGTTCTAAATTTGACTGCATCAGCACATTTTGGAATTCCTCTTTCCTTTGAGCCTGGAGAAATAAATCCAACTCCTCTCTCAATTGAAAAACTCTGTTGAGTACGTTCTCTGCTGACAACCACCGTACAGAAGTGTAGAACAGCAACACATCAAAGTCGGAACACATGTCCAGGCAAAATCTTTTGAACAGCCTGATGTTCAGAGCCAATGAGTTGATGCGATTCAGTTGATCAGGCAATGTTTTTGACACCAAAGCTTCCTTAGGAATGAAGCAATGAACTCTGGTTACCACTGGAGCACGCTGCTTCATCGGCGTATGGAAGCCTGATCTTGAGCCCAGCATGGCAGGTGCACCATCAGTGGTGACACCCACAAGATTTACCCAATCCAGACCATGTACTTCAAAGAAATTGTTAACAATTTCCATCACACCCTGAGCCTTTGTGGTGGTATCAAGAGTCTTACAAAAAAGAAACTTGTCTTTGAAGTCTCCCTCAACCATGTATCCTGCGAACACCAATAGCTGAGAGCACAATGCAACGTCAGTCAATTCATTCAATTGTATGGCAAACAATGGAGACTTCTTTATTTCATCCACAACTTGTTCACTGATGTTCTGTGATATCTCATTTACCTGTCTTGATACTGTGTTGTTAGAGACAGATATATCATTCAGTTTCCTTGCTGCTTCCTTGCCAAGAACAAGCCGCACCATATACAGGGGAGCACAAGTTGCTCTACAATGGTATGAGGCTTCTTGGCCTGTGCAACTTGGTATGCAACAATGTAGGAAGCACGCACTGCATTGCTTGTCTTATTGTAGAATGCACTTGTTGAGTCGAGGTGCTGCCATTTCAGACCTGATAACCGCCACTCAAAATAATCATCCTTTTGCAACAAGTTGGGGGTGACACTTTTCAAGATGGAGTTTCAGCTTAGCTGACTTCATTGAGTCATTCCCCAAGACTTTGAAACAAATAACACATTGTGGCAAATCCACGCCTTCTTTTTCTTGACAAGTGAAGCCAAATTTGATGTAGTCCTCCGAATACTTGCACTTGACATTTCTTCCTGTTGTTGTCGTTATAAACAAACTACAGCACACCTGTAAAACAGCACATGTAACACAGGACAAATGACACAGCATGATCAGCACGACGGTGGCAGCTACACTGATGCTCAGAGCCTCAGATGGAAGTTACTGGCAACACAACGTGGTTGCATCCTAGGTAACGCTATGGATGACATGCCGCGTGCTTGTGAACACGGCATAAAACAGCCTAACAACGGCGCCTGCTCACACCGTGTGACTTTGGACAATGTTCCTGTGGACCACCGAAAAAGTCACCATAGACCACCAGTTGAGAACCACAGCCCTAGTACCAACAGAGCAGAGATAACCTCAGATAGAAATAAACACCTCCAGATAGGGAAATATAACGCCCCCCACATTCAACTCCAGTTTCTATTTCACATACTGAAAAATCAAGCAGAAGCACTTCATCTCTATAGCCTTAGATAGAGATTTATGTTACATGGCCAGCTGCAGTAAGGATTCCTGACAAATAAGTTCTTAGGTCCCATGTGAAATATTAAAAACAAAGCACAAAGTAACTGTAAACCATCCTGCTCTTAATGAAACCTACCTAAAGTATAGTTTTGGAATAAGGTTGATTCTCTAATTCCATCTTAATACCAATTTAAGAATCCTCAGCAAATCTGCATTCAAACTCTTACATGCTTTTACTTTGGAGTCAGTCATGCAAATCCATTCCTGTGTACTGACCAGGCATCCATCCAAATTGTTAATGTTTGCATTCACTGACTCAGATTTTGTGTCTAGTCTGGAGGGCAGCATTTTCTGCAGTCTCTCCGTCTTTTCATGGAGATTAGCCAACATCTCTTGAACTAAGCTGACCTTTTCTGAAGATGTGGTGTGGATATAGTGGCTCATCATTGAAAGGGGAAACAGAGAAGATATAGTTGATGGCCAAGTCCATTCCCCTGAAAGGGTAGGCCACAGTCCCACCCACCCCCCAAACAGTTGATATATTTGATTAAATTGTCAGTACAATTGTTTTTGACAATGAGGGATCAGCAAAAATTATTTCTCTAAGTAAAAGAGTGCCTGAGCTGTGGTCCGTATGGTTCAGACTTCTCAGAAAATTTGTTTGTTCAGCATTGCTCTGTCGTGAATATTTTGATTCATCCCAAGGAATAATCCACAGTGGCCTGATTGCAGTAGGAGCTACAGATGTTCTGCATTCATGTACACCTAACCAATAGTGTCCAATTGAACTATATTGGCAGAGGCCATGAGGCTAACTGGACCACAAACCACTAGGTACTCAGCAGCACCACACATGAGTGAATCAACACTCTTGTGAGAGGTAGGGATGAGGAAGGAGTAAAATTCTTACCTTCTTCATTTGCAGTAAGTTTATTATGAAAAGCAAATAAGCACAGTCATAGCAGAGTTTCAAGCCGGAAGCATCTACATTGATCAAGAGACAGATTTAGGCTACAGCAGAGCAGCAGCAGCATGCTGTCATCTTGGCAGATTCATGTGTAGCAGTCAGACTCCGTTCAGCTACAAGCAACATGAACAAAGGACTGGCTTAAAAGAATGCTGGTGTTAGCTGAATGAGCACAATGATCAGACACACAACAATATTGTCACCTGTCTGCATCAGGTACCACAAGTCTCAGACACAAGTCCAGGGGGTTTCTAAGCAGGTGTTTTACTCTTTGTGCCATGCTGCAAAGACAGACAGGGCTGATACCCTGCAGACAAAGACCAAACCTGCTGACTCAGCAGGATCAGCTGATTAGCAGCCAAGTGCTGATTGGTCATCTTCTAGCTGATAGCTTCCTATTCCTGCCAGACCTCTTGTGGGGCAGCTAGTTCCTTCTGACCAGACTCCTAAGACCGAGGTCCTGCTCCCTTGTCCTGGCCCCACTTATTGACTCCACTTTTTACCTGTGTGATTTCTGGCTCTGACTCCAGTTTAATCTTTTGTGTGGCTTTTAACTCTGATTCCAATGTGACCTTTTAACTGACTCCTGATCTTGACCAGAACTGGGGTTGCCAATGTTCTAATCACACCAAACTGAATAACTTTGCCCTACCCTTCCTGCCCTGACCCTTCCCTGCGGCTCTGCCTCTGCCCTGCCCTTCTCCAAGGCCCTGTCTCTGCTCCCTCCATCCTCACTCCCTCCATCACTTGCTCTCCCCCACCCTCACTCATTTGCTCATTTTCACTGGGCTGGGACTGGGGTTGGGTTTAGGGAGGGGGTGAGGGCTCCGGTTGAGATTGTAGGCTCTGGATGGGTCTAGAAATGAGGGGTTCAGGGTGCAGGAGAGAGCGCCAGGCTGGGGTGGGGGTTGAGGTATGGGGAAGGGTGTGGGTTTTGAGACTGGGCTGAGGGTGAGGGGTTCAGAGTGTGGGAGAGCGATCAGGACTGGAGCTGAAAGGGTTAGGGTGTGGACTTTTGGACAGAGTTTGGGTGCAGGCAGGAGCTCATTTTCTACCTAACTCATAGCTTTTGTTCTCTGAATTCCATGTTAACTCATGCAAGTGGTTAAGCATTTCCTTCCTTGTATTTTTGGAAATAATTAGCTTGTCATCAATTATTAACAAACCTTGTGTGATGGGTTGGGAGCTGTTGGGACTGTCACCTGATGTGCTGAGATATCCCTAAACCTGCTTCCTCTGACAGCCTAGGTAACCTGTAACCCTGTCTTGCTGAGCTTAGCTCTCCATCGTGCTTCAGTTGAGACATAGGGACAGGGTCACACCCCGAAAACTGCAAACACAGACTGAAAGCACATGTACTGAGAGCTGAACCCCAGAAAAATCTGTCTTATATGGTATACAATGTAAGCTCATGAAATTCACCCTCTTCCTCAATCTAAAGAGAGAGATGCACAGTTTCCTTGCTTCCCCAGGAGCAATCCCTTATTTACCCTGGAATTATTACGAAACAAAAGTGATTTTATTAAGTATAAATATTATGTACTTTTATATTAAGTGGTTATAAGAGGTAGCAGACAGAACAAAGTAGGTAAGTAAGCAAAATAAACACACACACAAGCTAATTTTAATACACTCAAAAAAAAGTAAGATCTCATCCTAAATGTGTTCTAATGATCTTCTTCACAAGCCAGACTTTCTTCCAGCCTGGGCCCAGTTCCTTCCCTTAGTTCAGTCTTAGTTGTTTCTAGCAGTCATCTTGGATGAGATAACTGGGGAGCACTGATGACCAAGATTACCTCACTCTCTACCATTCAATAGGATCTGCATAAGGTGGAAGTCCTTTGTTTCAAGTTTGATCCCCTCTCAACTTCTCATGAAAAATTAGGGTATGTCTACATTAGTTCGATAGTTCGAGCTAGGTAGGCAAATGTGGGCAACCGGAGTTGCAAATGAAGCCCAGGATTTAAATATCCCGGGCTTCATTTGCATCTTCCTGGGCGCCACCATTTTAAAATCCCCCTTAGTCCGAACTCCGTGCCCGCGGCTACAGAGTAGGTAGTTCGAATTAGGATCTCTAATTTGAACTACCGGTATACCAAGGATCCTAATTTGAACTACCTACTCCGTGCCGCGTGTTGCCGCGGGCACGGAGTTCAGACTAAGGGGGGTTTAAAAATGGCGGTGCCCGGGAAGATGCAAATGAAGCCTGGGATACGTAAATCCCGGGCTTCATTTGCAACTCCGGTTGCCCTCATTTGCTCGAACTACCGAGCTAGTGTAGACATACCCTTACAGAAATGAGGATGGGTTCCAATATCAGGTGACATGGACACATGCCTCTGTACCCATTCTGGGCTAACCTACATGTTCACAGGGAGGTTAAGCTTTTTTACAGTTCATTGTCTTTTGGGCCATCATCACTGTGGCTTCTTTTATCATTGTACCCAGTCAATATTTCTAATTTAATCTACAAAACAATACGTGCATACAAATGGGATAATCATATTCAGTAAATTATAACCTTTTCACTTATGTTACCTGAGCCATCTTGCATCAAGCATATCTGAGGCTAATCTACACTGCAGGCTTCTTGTGCAAGAAGAAATCTTCTGCAAAACTTCTTGTGCAAGAGCGTGTCCACACTGCAAAAGCACATCAGAAATGTGATCTGCTTTTGCGCAAGAGAGCATCCAGACTGTATGGATGCTCTCTCGCAAGAAAGCTCTGATTGCCATTAACAGACTGGCCACCAGGGCACCCGTGCTTCTTTTGATAGGTTGTTTTTGCACAAAAAAACCCTGTTTCCCGTCCACATACACCTTTTTGCGCAAGAACTCTTGTGCAAAAAGGAGATATTCCTCATAGAAAAAGGAATATGTATACTGCAAAAACCTCTCTGTTCTGTTGATTCACTGTAAATTTTCTTGAGCAAAAACACACTTGATGTGTAGACACTCCATGAGTTTTTGCACAAAACCAGCCATTTTTGCACAAAAACTCTTCAGTGTAGACATAGCCTAGGTATGGATATTCCTATCGTACACATATTTTCATAAAGCATGTGGAATGCCCTGTCTCATCTTGTTGGACTCACACAGTGATTTTTCACTGTCCAATATGGTTGAAATGTGGGATTCACATGTTCTTCTACTTGGACTTCCCTCAGGTACAATATTTTGTGAAGCTTGTATGACCGGATGTTTCTCTGTGCCCTCCTTCAGTTTGCTTAACCAATGTTGCTGAGTGCAATGGTGGCCTCCACTGTATAGGCAACCTTTTCATCAGTGATTTCATCAGCTGCGTCTGTACTATGTTCCATTGCAGCTCTGGCTAACATAGCATCAATTAACATTTCTTTACTGGGGATATGCACAACTTCACAATAATATTTCTGTAACTGAACTAGCAAATGTTGTAGCCTTGCAGATGCTTTTCCTAGAAGTTTGTAGAATATTATCGTTAGCGGTTTATGATCAAACTGTACCTCATCCTAACCTCCATACATGTATTAAAGAAATGTCTTTGTGTCTAACACAACAGCCAGTATTTCCTTCTCAATTTGGGCATAATTTTGTTCTACTTCTGTCAGAACTCATGATGTGTGTGAAATGGGGCCTCTGTCCTGCAGTCAAAAAGTTCCTAAAATAACTTGGAATGCATTTGCACAAATGGTGACTGTCTTGTAGGGAGCATAGCAGCTGAGTGCTAGTGCATGACAGAGTGCTGTCTCTAGTTGTTGCAGTGCCTTGTCATGGTCCCTTATCCATTGCTAAGTTATGATCTTCTGCAGCAATTGTGTCTGTGGAGCACTCAAAGATGCTTCACCAGGGATGTACACTGTGTGAGGAATCTAATCATTCTAAGGATCTTCTGTAATGCTGCCTCATCCTGTGGAGGCTTCTTATTAGCTATGGTTTCATTCTTACTGGTGTCTGACCTGATTCCTTGTTATGAGAAAATGTGTCCCCTGTATTTCACTTTTTTTACTGTGAACTGGTATTGTTCAAACACAACACTTTCCTTAGGAGTACAGCCTTTCTTAATAGGGATGTAATCAGTTAACTGGTTAACACGTGGCCAGGCTGGTGTGAAGCAGCCTCTTGCAGACAGGGGAACTGCTCCAGACTGGCTGGGGCCACTGCACTGCGGGTGGGGGACATTCCAGCCCCGTTGGGCCCACCGTGCTGCAGGCAGGAAGCACACCAGCCTGGCTGGGCTCGCCCTGCCACGTGTGTGTGTGTGTGTGTGTGTGGAGGTGCACTCCTGCCTAGTCAGGCTGGAGCCCTAAGCTATCCCAAGCAGCCCCCTGCCTGCAGCATGGTGCAGTGGGCCCCGACTAAGCAGCCCCCACCTGCGACCAGCTGAGCAGCCTGCAGCCCCCCCCCATTCTTCCCCTCTCCCCTGCCCTCTTCCCCCCCGCCCGGCCTGGCTGGACTGGAGCCACCCCTGCCCACGGGATCCCGATTAAGCGGTTAACCATAATGTTTAACTGCTTAACTGATTAAACAGGATTTCAGCTGTCCGCTATAAAAATGTGTTATCAACTTCCAGAGCCTCTTCCCTACTGTGTATAGTTTTAAGAAAAAGACTGCTTTTAAGTTCTCTTTTTTTTAAAATCTGCTTGTAAGGCATTCATATAGATGTGCAAGTGTGGTTCCTATCTCCTTCAAATTCTCAGTAAGGTTGCTGCATTAAGATAAAGGTGAGGGTGGATTGCAACCTTCCATGTTAATTTTTAAAAATACTGTTTTCTAATTTAACTGCTTTACTCATGATCTGTTGATTGCAGTTTCTTCTTGGTGTGTACAGTTTGTTGGTCCATTGTTCTCCTAACAAAAACAGCCACTTCTTGCTTCATGCAGAATGTGGGCACTTCTGACTCCGTGTGGCATTTTCTAATATAATCAGGCAGCCAAAAGCCTTTTCCTTGTGGTTATGCTGCAGCCTCTGCAGTTAGGAATTCAGAATGAGACCAGAGATATAAAGTTTAAACCACAACTTTCTTTATTTGATACACAAGAAGATGTCTCTACAGCTTCTGAACATGTAGACCCTGAGGTGCCAGCATCATGTGAGAGATCTCTCTGTGAAAGGCCCTCTGGTAATCACACCTAATTTTAAAGAGACAGTACTACAATATACTACACACAGTGACTAGGACAACCATTTAACATCTCTTCATAGTTATGGCATCACAAAGACAGTTGCTCATGTTAAGACATTGTTGAAGCATCTGTTGTTTCATTACTGACTTCTAGAATGGAAGAATGACACTATGTCACAAACATAAATTCCTGAAGCACCTAAGGGTCTACATGTTCAAAGGCTATATACATCAATTAAAAACCTGCAGCTGGCCTGTGCCAGCTGACTTGGGTTTGTAGGCTTTGGGCCAAGGAGCTATTTAATTGTGTGGTAGACATCTGCCCTCAGGCGGGAGCCAAGGCACTAGGATCCTGTGAGGTGGGAGAATCCCGGAGTTCTGGTTGCAGAACCCCTTGTGAGACAGAGTCAGCTGGCACAGGCCAGCTTTGGGCATGCAATTGCAGCATAGCCATCTCTTCAGTGTCCTTTGACACACACACACACACACACTCTCTCTCTCTGTAATTTTTTGGTCCTTTGACACCAAGAATATTATTATGGAAAGAGCATTGCCTTCCTTTTTTTTTGGCCTCAGAACATAAGGAGAGCCTTTGTAAGGGAGAATTAATGATACTTTCCTGCAGAGTAACTACATTGTGTATTGGCTCTGATCCCACCAAAGTCTGCCAAATGGTTGCTGGCAAGGGGAAAAGTTCTTAACTGCTGAAAGGATTTTTCTGTTAATTCCAATGGATTAAACATTCATTAGGACAAAGGAAAATGCAAAGAAAACTGACTTTCCAAAAGGCATGACTCTATCCTCTGTGGAATAGCAGACCTACTAGATGCCCCCACAGGTACAGTAAAAAAAAAGTGGTCTATGAAAAACAATGCTTGAAGAGATACATGCTGCAAACTTCCATAACATCTTTTTGGGTAGAGATCTGAAATGACAGCTGTCAAAAACATAGCTCACTAGATAAAGAAGTAACAGCTTCCAAAAAAGGCTGGATGGCCTCAAGTAGAAAACAAATTAATTATTTGGTATTTTTAAAGGAAGTTGAGAAGGCTCTCCTTGCTAATGTGCTTGTAAAATGTATTGCCATTTTTGGAGTGACATATTAAGCATTTAAGGGTGCACCTACACTGCACTGTTATTTGGAGATAACTAGCATTATTTCAAAATAACAATGCGAGCGTCTACATGGCCATTCTATTATTTCAAAATAATTTTGAAATAACGGATGGCTTATTCCCAAATCTGTAAACCTCATTCTATGAGGAATAATGCCTATTCCAAAATAGCTATTTCGAAATAAGGTGTGTATAGATGCTCCACAACTGCTATTTTGAAATAGTCCCTCACCAGGGCCATTCTAAGTTATTCCTTCCTAATGCCTCCTGGGGCTCTAAATCGAGATAGCATGTCTACATTAGGGAAGCCTGCCTTGGACTAATTTTGAGGCTTCCCTGCAGCATAGACACTTTATTAAGAAATAAGCTATTTTGGAATAACTGTTTTGGAATAGCTTATTTTGAAATAAGCGTGCAGTGAAGTCGTACCCTAAAATTAGAGATAGCTGTGTGGCAGCAAGAAAGTGAAACAGAGTAACAGATTTTACTGAAAGCACTATTGCGGATTTGTTTAAATAGAAAGGAGACTCAATCAATTTATGTAGCAAAATGTTACTGGGTACAATTTACAGCATTCCTATCTTGTGCCCAGATTTGTAAGACCATGCAAGCAGACCTGGGCAAGTGCTTTCTAAACAATGCCGGGATTGTAAATTGTAATGAACACCAGTATGTCATGTGGTAACTGGTATACACGTATATTGTTGGTGCATAGCAGAAGTTCCTTAGTGTGCATTCATGTCCTCCTAGTTCAAATGGTACTACATTAATGCATATTAGGAAACTTTTAATGTGTACCAGAAGGGTACACACTGGCCAGTTAATGCATAATAATGCTGGTGTGACATCCCTGCTAGCAGGGCCTGACGCACTGTGTAGATAACACATTATTGTATTGGAGGCCACTAAGGAAAACCAAGGTACTATAAAAAGTACTGCTGATTCAAGAGGCAACCCTCTACCACAGCAGTGTTAGGCTATGTCTAGACTACACCTCTCTGTCGACAGAGGGATACAAATCAAGCACATCGAAATTGCTAATGAAGCAGGGATTTAAATATCCCGTGCTTCAGTAGCATAAACATGGCCACCGCTTTTTTTCAAAACAGAGCTTTTTGGAAAAAACCCGGCAGTCTAGACGCGCAGCGCATCTGTAAAAAATAAACCCTTTTTCAACAGATCCCGTATTCCTCAAAAAATGAGGTTTACGGGATCGGTTGAAAAAGGGTTTATTTTTGACAGATCTGCGTCTAGACTGCCGTTTTTTCAAAAAAACTCAGTTTTGAAAAAAAGCGGTGGCCATGTTTATGCTAATGAAGCTCGGGATATTTAAATCCCTGCTCCATTAGCAATTTCGATGTGCCTAATCTACATCTCTCTGTCCACAGAGAGGTGTAGACTAGACAAACCTACAGAGGCATTTGGTTACTAGAACTACTGCCTCTCAGATGAGCTGTACGAGTGAGTAGTCCTGTATACTTTGGTCATTAGAGATCTCAGGGCAAGAATAGTAGCTTCAGTCTTCCTGGCCAAATTGGATTGTGGGTACATAGGACATTGTGCCTGCCTAAGATCTCTCTTGAAGCTTCAGAATCAAATTCTGAAGTTCGTAGGTAAAACTGTATGAAAAGGCAAATCCTTACTTTTTCATTCATTTTTATAGAATGCTCTTATTGGACATTTTCTATGTGCTCTTCTAATAAAACAGAAATATTAAATATCTATTAATCTGATATAACTGCTGGGCTCATTCCAACAACACCCTCCTGGAAAGCCCAGGAAAGCAAATCGCGTGGAAAGATCATATCCTGAGACCATCCTAATTATTGCATACATATTATTCAAGATAAGTGTGCAGCTATACAGCTAATGGGGTGGGGGGGGGGGAAACCATGTGCATCCCTCCTTCCCCCATCAACCAGACTTCAACTGTTATATTGAGAATGGAAACCAGAAAAGGAACTCGGAACTTTTATAGCAGTCATTTAAATTGCTTAATTATGATTGCAGATAGCATGGATATTTATAAGACCTACAGTGCACACCAGTTAAAGATCCTGGAATTAAAGTATTCCCACTCTGTAAGTGATTTTAAAAACAATAAATAAAGTGAAAACATACATAATGAGAAATGTGGAAACATGACTGCCAAAACTGGTGTCTCATTAAAAAGTGTTGCTGTGGTATAAACTCTTATATCACTTGGAATGTTATATGGTTTGCAATTTCTGCTCTATGAAAGGGGATTTTATTACGTTACTCAGTAATAAAAACAGATGTAAGTTTCAGTATCATCATCCTAATTAAATCAGTTGCTTTGCTAAGGGAATACTGTGTACAATCTGTGAAAATTTATCATAGCCATGCTCAGATCAATAATGGGCAACTAGAAGGACTTTTCACTACCCATTTGGAATGCTTGGCACAATCCAGTTAGACCCAAATCTTCTCCACAGCATTCAGGCTGAGTAAAAGGGCTTAGTGCAAGGGAATCTGATGTGAGTTGAGAGAGGACAGAATCTATCCTCCTGCTATCAGCTGCAGTAGTCTCCATGACCACTATAGCACCACTAAATAAAAAATAGGGAAGGAAGGAGAAAGAAAGCAGATTAGTCACAAATTTGCTTAGTCATAGATTTACTCTTCCCCACCCTACCTTCCCCAAAACTTTTCCTTCATGCTAACATAGACTCTGCAGTATGAGAGAAATAACTGATCCTTCTGGAGAAAACTTCCACCACTGTGTAACAGAACAGCCTCAGTTCCACAGCTTTTCAGGCCTTGCAAGGGGTGGGGTCTGAGTCAGAACCAATGAGAGGGAGAAACAGGATGCCATTTGGCCTGAGCACATTTTTATTATGGATAGGGGGCTCAAAAGCTGGAAGTGTCCCAGGTGTCTCTGGACCTCTGGGGCCACATCTAAACCGCAGCCTGTTGTAGGCAGAGAATATGCTAATGAAGCGCTCATTAGCATTTGTTGAGCTGTCATTTTCAGATTCTCTGCCAAGGCTTTTTGTGCAAGAGGCTTTTGCACAAAAACAAGCAGTGTAGACGGGTCCGTTTTGTGCCAAAAAACCCTTTTGCACAAGAACCCTTACTCCTCAAAAAATGAGGTTTACAAGTTCTTGCGCAAAAAGGTTTTTTTTTGCATAAAATGGACCTGACTGCACTACTTGTTTTTGTGCAAAATCTCTTGCACAAAAGCATCATCAGAGAATATGCAAATGACAGCGCGACAAATGCTAATGAGCACTTTATTAGCATACGCTCTGCTGACAAAAGGCTGTAGTCTAGATGTAGCTTGAGTGGGCCTGGTCAGAACTGAGACCTTAATGCAGATTCTAGATTTGAGAGTGTTATCCTGAGGGGAGAAATGTATTAAGGTACGCTTTAAACAAAAGGCTGTGCTCTCACTGTCAGCCGTATTTCAAGAGGGATCAGTAAGTTGTGGTGAAGCCAATCCTGTCTTTATGCCTCAATGGCAGTAGGATAGCAGTTTTCATCCTCAAAGTGAAACACAAACTAACCCTCAAATTAACCCTCACACATCCAAATGGTATCACAGAGGTTTTTTTAGAATGCAGTATTGTAATTGCAGGTACTGTCATTTTCTGACTTCCATAGTATCGACAATAAATTTGGACTTGGAATTCTCATTCAAAAACCTTTGGTTAGCTTGTATGTCAGACAAAGTATTTTTAGCATTTATTTCTCTCTTGCACATACAAATTAAAGAAGGAAAAAGTCAACAGATTTACATCTCCAACAATCAAGTAAATTTTCATTCCTTTATTCCGTATCTTTGTTTGAATAGAGACTGTTACAATTAAAAATAAAACTTACTTGAAATTTTTTTAAATGCCATTAAATATACTAGGTGAGGTGGGATAAAGTTTTAGGTGTTAGCTCTGAGTGCTCAGGCTCTGTATAACTCTGTTTTTTCCGGTGACAAATGCACAAAAGGTGAAAGGGAAAAAAAGATAGATTAACCTGTTAGGACACAATCATGGGGACTGTTGTTGTTAGATTCCATTTCCTCATCTTGTCTGGTCAGATTATCTTTCAGAATCAGGAAAAACAAGGTTCAACTGTGGTTTGATAAATACCTGGATCCTAGTATCTGAGGCCTTGTCTATCTACATTACGCAGGGCTGTTGATCTACTCCAGCTATGCAAGTAGTGTAGCTGAAGAAGATATACTCACCACAGCTTCTTGCATGTGGTAAGGTTGGCAGAGACTGCTCTCCTGTCAATGTCAGCTACTCTTCTTGCCTTGGTGGAGTACCGTCATTGACAGCATACACTCAGGGTATGTCTACACTACCACCCTAGTTCGAACTAGGGTGGTAATGAAGGCAACTGGAGTTGCAAATGAAGCCCGGGATTTGAATTTCCCGGGCTTCATTTGCATAAAGCCGGGCGCCGCCATTTTTAAATGTCCGCTAGTGTGGACTCCATGCCACGCGGCTACATGTGGCACGGACTAGGTAGTTCGGACTAGGCTTCCGAGGAGTAACGGTAGTTTGGACTAGGAAGCCTAGTCCGAACTACCTAGCCCGTGCTGCGTGTAGCCGCGCGGCACGGAGTCCGCACTAGCGTACATTTAAAAATGGCGGCGCCCGCTTTATGCAAATGAAGCCCGGGAAATTTAAATCCCGGGCTTCATTTGCAACTCCGGTTGCCTATATTACCACCCTAGTTCGAACTAGGGTGGTAGCGTAGACATACCTCCAGAGATCAATTTATTGTGTCTACAGCAGATGTAATAAATTGACAGTTGGTGGGTCAATCTATGCAGTGTAGTGTAGAGTAGACAAGACCTCAGATTTTTTTTTAAATACTTCAATATAATTTCCCCACTGACCATGAGGTTTGGTGACTCTTTGATGGCTGTAAAGGACTAAAACATTAGCTAACAAGAAAAAAAAATAGAGATTATTTACACCATACAACAAATCAGCTGTCTATTAACTATTAGAACATCTTTAAAGACCTGCACTAGACCTTCCAAGCTCTTAATATGCTGACACTGTGCTAGCTGAAAACTGACTCTTCCTCTGTGACTACGGACTCCAAAGGCAGTCTCTACCCTCTGGGATGATAAAATTCTCAACGGAGAGAGCAAGACTAATGGATGGTTGCAACTATGGGATCCCTTTCTGACAGATCTAGGGAGGACAATTAACCTGACATTTGAGATAAATGCAAGATATAACCTTCTTATAACATACTTACGTGCCCAGAAACAGTAGGATTACCTCTTGTCTGGTATTTGACTGGCCTGGCCATTTTAAAAATGGATTTGCCAGTTGCCAGAGAAATAATGAAACCTGGACAACATATAAGCATCACTTGATGGCACCAGAACAATATAATCAATGCTACCTCAGGAAAATCATAAATATCCCTTGGGAGGACAGAGTGGAAGAGTGGAACATGACCACAATCATCATCTATCAACAACTTCACTGGACTGGTCACATGGTCTGGATGCCTGATCAGCACCTCCCAAAACAGATTGGCTGAGTCTAGACTGGCATGATTTTGCGCAAATACTATTAATGGAAAAGTTTTTCTATTAAAAGTATTTGCGCAAGAGAGCATCTATACTGGCTTGTGCCTTTGCGCAAAAGATTTGCTTTTGCGCAAAAGCATCTGTGCCCAGTGTAGATGCTCTCTTGCGCAAGAAAGCTCCGGTGGCCATTTTAGCCATCGGGCTTTCTTGCGCAAGAAATTAATTTGTCTGTCTGCACTGGCCCTCTTGCACAAGAATACTTGTGCAAGAGGGCTTATACCTGAGCGGGAGCGTCGGAATATTTGCGCAAGAACCACTGATTTTGTTCAGTACAAAGTCAGTGTTCTTGCGCAAATACTCGCGGCCAGTCTAGACGCAGCCATTCTGTTTTCTGAGCTGAAGGAAGGACAGAAAGGTGTTGGAGGGCAGAGGAATTGATTTAAGGACATGTTGAAGGCAAACATGAAAAAGTGTGGCATCGGCGTCAACACTTGGGAGAACCTTGCCCAGGACCATCCCCAATAGAGAGCGGTAATCCATGAGGGGGTGGCGCAATTTGAGAAGTCCCGCTACAGTGCAGACGTGGAGAGGCAGAGAAGGAGAAAAGAGTGGCAAAAACTGCCCCAGACCCCTCCACTAGCCACTAGCACCTGCCCCTTCTGCAATAAGACCTGCACCCCCAGAATCTGGCTGGTCAGCCATCAATAGAGCCATAAATAGGAGGGTGACAGGAAGATGTCCTACTCTTTATTGAGTGACTGCCAAGAAGAAGAAGATGTTGGCAAATGTCATTGAGGAGCCTTTGGCCATTATCTTCGAAAAGTCATGGAGATCAGGAGAGATCCTGGATGATTGAAAAAAGGCAAACGTAGTGCCCATCTTTAAGAAAGGGAAGAAGGATGATCCAGGGAACTATAGGCCAGTCAGTCTTACTTCAGTCCCTGGAAAAATCATGGAGGGGATCCTCAAGGAATCCATTTTGAAGCACTTGGAAGAGGGGAAGGTGATCAGAAATAGTCTGCATGGATTCATGAAGGGCAAGTCATGCCTGACCAATCTGATTAGCTTCTATGATGAGGTAACTGGCTCTGAGGATATGGGGAAGTCAGTGGATGTGATATACCTTGACTTTAGCAAGGCTTTTGATATTAAGGTTTCCCACAATATTCTTGCCAGCAAGTTATGGGAATGTGAACTGGATAAATGGACGGTAAGATGGATAAAAAGATGGCTAGAAGTCCGGGCCCAGCGGGTAGTGATCAACGGCTCAATGTCAGGATGGTGGTCGGTTTCTAGCAGAGTGCCCCAAGGTTTGGTCCTGGGACCGGTTTTGTTCAACATCTTTATTAATGACCTGGATGAGGGGATGGATTGCACCCTCAGCAAATTTGAGGATGACATTAAGCTAGGGGGAGAGGTAAATAAGCTGGAGGGCAGGGATAGAGTCCAGAGTGACTTAGACAAATTAGAGGATTGGGCCACAAGAAATCTGATGAGGTTCAACAAAGACAAGTGTAGAGTCCTGCACTTGGGATAGAAGAACCCCAAGCATTGTTACAGGCTGGGGACCGACTGGCTAAGTAACAGTTCTGTAGAAAAGGACCTGGGAGTTACAGTGGATGAGAAGCTGGACATGAGTCAACAGTGTGCCCTTGTAGCCAAGAAGGCTAATGGCATATTAGGTTGCATTAAGAGGTTCATTGCCAGTCGATCCAGAGATGTAATTATTTTTCTTTACTCGGCTCTGGTGAGGCCACATCTGGAGTATTGTGTCCAATTCCAGGCCCCCAATTACAGGAAGGATGTGGATGCATTGGAGAGGGTCCAGCGGAGGGCAACCAAAATGTTTAGAGGGCTGGAGCATATGACCTACGAGGAGATGCTGAGGGAGTTGGGTCTATTTAGTCTGCAGAAGAGAAGAGTGAGGGGGGATTTGATAGCAGCCTTCAACTTCCTGAAGGGAGGTTCCACAGAGGCTGGAGAAAGGCTGTTCACAGTAGTGATGGATGGCAGAACAAAGAACAATAGTCTCAAGTTGCGGTGGGAGAGGTTCAGGTTTGATATTAGGAAAAACTATTTCACTAGGAGTGTGGTGCAGCACTGGAATGGGTTACCTAGGGAAGTAGTGGAGTCTCCATCCCTAGAGGTGTTTAAGTCTCAGCTTGACAAAGCCCTGGCTGGGTTGATTTAATTGGGATTGGTCCTGCCTTGGGCAGGGGGTTGGACTTGATGGCCTGCTAAGATCTCTTCCAGCTTTATGATTCTATGATTCTAAGAAGTCTGGGATATCTAATGTTTAAAGTTTCTGTGTTCATCCAAAGATGCTGCAGTGTTTCCACTTCTTCAGTTTAAGCAATACTTGATCAAAACTGTTGAAAATACAACAGCTGTCTGCTCACCAACACACAAGAGAACCTTTATATATGTGAGGGAGGATTTGAGTTATGAGAGAATGAAGAGACATGCACTGTTATCAATCTTACCTATATGTATTATTTCTCTAAATACTAGATGTGACTGTTGGAGGGGTGGGTTGTACAGTTGCCTTGTGATTGAGGTGAGCTTGCCTTGGGATGAGGTGCTATTTTTTTGCATTTCAAAGATGGTAACTCTTAAGGCATACACACATCTATCTGGTGATTTCCCTAAACCCTGCGCCAAACACTACTCATGTTAACTGAGGAAGTGGGTCTGCCCCACGAAAGCTCATCACCTATTAAACCATCTTGTTAGATACCCCAATAATGAGTACAACATAGCAGAGATAGAAACAAAATGAAAAATTAGTTCTTCCTAAGTCTATGGGTTTACTAATACTGGGGAACTGTAAGAGATGTGAAGTCATAGTCCTATGAGGTCTGTCTGTACCCAGGCTCGGTTGACAGATTGACTGTTCTCTCTATTTGATGGATGTTTTGTAGCCTTTGTGAAGTGCATTGACTCGATTCAGTACCTGGCAGACATCACAAATTACCACAATTGGCATAAAATGACATTTTTGGGCAGTCTCAACATAGGCCAAGAACTAACAAGGCATAGAGAATAAAGTGCCCTCTCCTCTTATAGGTTGTGTCTGCTGGTCAGGGTTGAGGCGCTTTGACTGGACAGTGGGAGGAAGTCTGTGTCGTCTTTTTCTGCATTTAGCTGAGTGGCTTCAGGCCAATCAATCTGGTATCTCTTGTGATAAGAGACTGAAATACTACAAAGCCTCAGTAAGCATAAACAGATCTTTTTCCATTATGAAATTATTCATTTGAAAGTAAAAGGTATTTCTGTTTGTCCTTACAAAATACATGGATTTGTAATGTGTCAGGAGAGGGGATATGTCACCTGAAACTTGCTGAGAGAAATATCAGCAGGGCGAATACAAATCAATACGAGTTACTTCCCTGATTTATAGCATGCGTGTCAGATTGCAGGTCCAAGGGCTGAAGGCACTTTGCTTGATGCATTCGTCTGACCCCACATGTCAGTTTCAAACTGTGCAGAATTTGAGCTTTCAGTTTAGAATAAAAAAAAAAGCACCTGGCCTTGGGGATTGAGAAGGAAACCTGTGTTTATTTTATTGACATTATTTATTTTACATATAGGAAAGGATTTAATATAGAACTTACTGCAGATTCAGACTCTTTCTCCCCCACCCCACCCTACCCATGTACCCTGTTCTGGAACACAGGGATAAAATAGTCATGAACCTATCATCAATATTGTGGGCACTTCTACGGTTGTAGCTTACTCCCTCTTCCATCTGTTTTCCCAAGCCTGAAGTCTGCAGACATGTGCACCTGGGTAACTGTACATGATTGATAGTTCTAGTGAAGGCAACTGGGCTACTCATATGCACAAGTGTTTTGTGAAGCTTTATTTTTGTGCAGTGCTATCATGTGACCAGCTGCTCAAAAAGATTCAAATGCCACCCAGATGATTAGCAGAGCACCCACGGCCAGCAGCATGTGTTTCCATTGATAGTGCACATCTACACATGCCTCTGTGTATATAACAAAAGTTATTCTGCACATGAATGGAAAAAATTGGAAGGAACATTGCTCTGAGGTCATAGTTATTTCTTGTTCAGAGCCTGGTATCAGTCACATCACTGTATTACTTGAGGTGAGGGGTCTTTGATCATTTGCATGTGTTCAAACCACAGTTACTCAAATTAATAAACCTTGGAACTATTTAAATGGGCTCTTAGCCTCCCTGTGAGACAATTTCCTATTTTGTAAAATGGGGATCATAATTAGATCCAGTCACAGTTGATGGAACCCTCTCCCCTAAAATTTGATTAGATTCTCTCCCACACTTTCCATTGTTTTTGACCAGCTCTAATCAGAATTCCTGAGAGGAGCAGCGGTACCATAAGAAGTAATTTGCTAGTGTTTTTAAAGTGCTTTGAAGATGACTAATACAATAGGCATGCAAATACTAATTTTAAAAGTTAATAATTCTGTTGATAACAGTGAGAGATCTCCTGCCAGTCTAGGGTAGTCTATGGTTTTTAGTATGTAGCTCAGGCTTATAGACCCTAATTAAAAATATAATTCAGTTCTTTCTACAGAAAGTCTGTTTGTCATTTGATTTATAGCATCTAGTGGACAGCATTTAACTAAAAAGGTGTCTTTATTTTTTCTAATTGCTATACATAAATCACTTTAATTGTTCATACTTTATATCATTCATATAATGAACTGTTGTATATCAATAAATATAAACACATTTAGCATGAACAGAAGCCTTTTCTATTAAGTTCTATTTTCAATTGTAGTCCTTATTACAGCAGAGGACATATCTTGTAAATATTATAAATCTTATGAATTTTCATATGTCCAAAGCAGCAATGAAATTGTCATCCATAAATTCCAGAATTATGTTTATTGGGAAAGACAGAAAGAGAACTTTACACACTGAAGTTTGGAAAAGTCTTAGGAATACAAAGGTTAAAGTAAATGCCTTTTGCCCCCATTAAAAAAGAACTGGGAACCCATTCCTTGCCTTTGAAAACGCAGAAAAGAAAAAAAATTGGCCTTGTCCTCTACCCCCAGTATTAGGGCCTATCAGCAATACCATTGTTGCCTATTCAAGGGAAAAGAAAAAAGAAAAAAATGGCAGGCCTTCCTTGTATATTACTAGATTTACCTGGCATTGCTTGGATCCTTAACTCAATTAATTTTTGTTTTTTGGAAACAAAAATGAAAGTCTACATGGTTCATGTAAGTCATTGCTTTGGGGTGGGACTGTGGATGAACGGTTCAGTATGCAGGGTACCCTGGGGAAAGAACACCTCTCCTCTCTCTCTGAAGCTGCTTGGGGCTAGGTGAGAAGCACCTCCCCAAGGCTGCTTCAGTTCCAGTGGGTACAGCTGTGGGAGGGGTGCATGTCCCCTGACTGGGGCAGGTCCAGGTTTATCTGCCCCCTGCACTTGCCAGCCAGAGTGAGGAATGCAGCAAACTACTGTCTGAATTCCCATCTATGGCCCCTCACTGTCCCCCTGTGGACATTTTATAGCCGTGTTTCTGACAGTGTACCGCGGAAACACTTTCAGAAACACTTTAACTGGCCGCCCTGGTTTGTTTATGTACTGGTGCTGTGGCCACGGAGCCTCGCGGCTCCCATTGGCTCTGTTTTGTCCTTTGCAACCAAGGGGAGCAGTGGGAAGCGGTGGCCTGGCCCACGCCGCTTCCTGCACCTCCCCTTGGCTGAAAAGGACGAAACGGAGCCAATGGGAACCGCGAGGCTCCGTGCCTGCAGTGCCGGTACATAAACAAACTGGGACGGCCAGTTAAAGTGTTTCTGAAAGTGTTTCCATGATACACTTTCAGAAACACTATTATATAGTATAACTCTCCCTGCCTTCCATCCTTTATCCCCTGCTGCCCCCATGTGGTCATTATATAGCAGAGTCTTCCCTTTCCGTTTTATGAGAAGCAATCCCATTCCAGGCATATCCTATTTTCCTGGTGCTTCCCTGCTGGCTGCCCCGCTCCTGGGCTCCTGTCCCTGGGGCTCCCTGCTGACCCCGCTAAAGCTGGCGCAGCAGGGGCTCCCCACCTTGCCGCCCACCTGCTGCCCCAGAGTCTCCCGACGTTCAAGGACCGCCTGGCTGCTGCCAGTCCCGCTGCTGCAGTGTGTTCCCCGGGGTTCTTGGCTGGGGCCACCCAGCACTACCGGCCCTGTTACCGATGGGAGTTCCCCAACTGGAGCCACACGGCCATCTCGCTCCACCACTGGAGCTGCCCTGCCATCCACCTCTGCCAGTCCCATTTCAGCTGGGGCTCCCCAGTGGAGGCTGCCTGGTCACCCAACCCCGCTGCCATTGGGGGTTTGCTGGGATTCCTGGCCAGGGCTGCCTGACCGCTGACAGCTTCACTGCTACCAGAGGTTCCCTGGCTGGGGCCGGGGAACCCCAGCCATGTGGCCTCACTAACATTGAGGAATGCTAATGCCCTGTCAGACCATGGATGTTGGCAGACCAGAGAGTTCTGGATTTGGGAGGTTCAACATGTAGTAGATTATTACTATGACCTAAATTTACACAGACTGTCTTCAAATATCTAGTAGCCTTTTAATCATTTTTGCTGCTTGCTAACTTTATGCGTGTCATTTATCTTCAATAATTAAACTGCATTAGGCCTGATGAACATTTACGATTTTTACCTTTTGCCATAGCTATGTCAGTTAGGGTTGTGATTTAAAAAAAATAATCACAACAATGCCAGTAAAAAACCATTTTAGAAATGGATATATTACTATAGTTCATGCTGGACAAGGGGCATTTACACTGATATGATTGTGTCCACGCTAGAAGATAACTATTCCGGCAAAAACCTCCAGAGTGGATGAAGTTATATCAGTATACAAACTCTTATCCAGATACAGCTTAGACCTGATCTACACCTAAAAATTAGACCAACTTAGCTACATTGCTCAGGGCTATGAAAAAAATCAAACCATGTGCAATCTAGACCTAACCACTAATATAGATGCAGGTACCTTGCCAGAAGAATTCTTCTGTTGACCTAGTGGCTGCCTCAGAGAGATGTACTAATCACACTGAAGGAAAACCTCCTTCCATTGATGTATGAAGTGTCCACAGTATGGTACTACAGTGGCACAGCTGCACTGCCATAGCTCTGCTGCTGTGGGGTAGACATACTCATAAGCCGATTCCCCCAACTGTCATAAGCTATACTCAGACAACTGTACCTACAACTATGTCTAGACTGCTGCTTTTTTTCCGGAAAAAGGTATGCAAATTGCAGATTGCAATTTGCATACCTTTTTCCAATTTTTTTTGGTAAGAGGCTTTTCCAAAATTTGGCCCACCTAGACTAGGCCAAATTTCGGAAAAACCTCCTTTTTCGGACGAGCCTTTCTTCCTCATGAAACAAGGGCTTCCGAAAGAGCACGTCTGCTCTTCTGCAAAAAATGTCAGAAGAGCAGATGCGCTCCCTTGACGCGGTAGAGTTTTTCTGGGATACCTCCGGGCTTTACCTGGCATAGCTATGTTGATATAGGTGTGGTCTTTTAAACAACATAGCTCTATCAGCAAAACTTTTAAGTGCTAACAAGACTTAATTTGCTTCATTTTTCTGAATTTAAAAAGTGTGAATTGATATGTGTAGGTTTCCATTACTGTGGGGATGACTTGATTTTACAAAAATCATTGCAATGTAAAAACAAACAAAAGAACCACTTCTGAAAATTAATTGTTTGCTCTATTAGACCTGCTAAATCAAATGCCAGATGATCGACCAAAGCATCAATCTTCCGGTAAGTATAGACGTGGCCACAGGGAACTGTTATATCGACAGCAATGACAAAATCTGTCCTGAATCACAAACTCTATTTACAGTATCTCACGGGGGAGAAAGGAATAGTTAATGGAATTAAACACTATTCAAATCAGAAATAATATCATTTAGAATAAAACTATTTAATAACAGTTCTAACTCATGATTAAGCAGAAAACAAATCTCATCACACTGAAAGAGTTGATTTTTCATTTTAGGAAACTGTTTTGTAAACATTGGCAACAGCTGAAACAAGTGATGGTCACATTTCTTAGAGCTCACGAATTAAACACTTAAAAAATTCTTTCCCATTATTTCTTTAATCCCCACATTCCCAGGATAACATCAATGAAATAATACTAATAAGCGTTGCCCATTCATTTACTATTTGATACATTGTCCATTGGACAAAGTGCAAAGGAGCCAATTTATGACATGCAGATGATTAATACAATATTCATACATGTATGCATCCCACTACTCAGTACACAAATAGGAATGTGAACAATTCTAATGCTGTACAGCTCTTTAGTTAGGCTATGTCTACATTACATAATTATTTTGGAATAAGTTATTCTGGATTAGTTATTCCGAAATAACATGTCTACACTGTAGGAAAGCCTGAAAATTAGTCCAAGGCAAGCTTCCCTAATGTAGACGTGCTATCTCAATTTAGAGCCCCAGGAGGAATAACTTAGAATGGCCCTGGTGAGGCGCTATTTCGAAATAGCAGCAATAAAGCGTCTAAACACGCCTTATTTCAGAATAGCTATTTCGGAATAGGCGTTATTCTTCATAGAATGAGGTTTACAGAAGCTGGAATAAGCCGTCCGTTATTTTGAAATTATTTTGAAATAACAGAATTGCTGTGTAGCATTGTTATTTTGGATTAACAGCCATTATTCTGAAATAACTTTTGGCTATGTCTACACTGGCATGATTTTCCGGAAATGCTTTTAAGAGAAAAGTTTTCCGTTAAAAGCATTTTCGGAAAAGTGCGTCTAGATTGGCAGGACGCTTTTCTGCAAAAGCACTTTTTGCGGAAAAGTGTCTGGGGCCAATCTAGACGCGCTTTTCCGCAAAAAAAGCCCCGATCGCCATTTTCGCCATCGGGGCTTTTTTGCGGAAAACAAATCTCTGCTGTCTACACTGGCCCTTTTGTGCAAAAGTTTTTCGGAAAAAGACTTTTGCCCGAACAGGAGCAGCATAGTATTTCCGCAAAAGCACGGACAATCTGACATGAGATCGTCAGTGCTTTTGCGGAAATTCAAGGAGCCAGTGTAGACAGCTGGCAATTTTTTCCGCAAAAGCAGATGATTTTACGGAAAACCTTGCCAGTCTAGACACAGCCTTTCTGTGTAGACATATCCGTAGCAGCCATTGCTGCTGTATTCCCATTTGCTTCTGTGTGTAAGGGTGTGTGTGTAAATTAATGCTTATTCAATAATAAAAATAACTATTTTTAAAGGAAAACATTGTCTTAATTATTGAAAGCGCCTGAAGAGCAATGACTTGGACCTAATGGGAATTTCCACTCACAAGTGTCCTGCCTTTCTATCACAGGTATATTATTTGGTTCCCATTACCATAATATTTAAGCACCTCATAGTCATTAAAGTATTTATCCTCATAGCACCCATGGGAGGTCTCCTAAAGAACTGAAACACAGTGGGTAGGATTCACAAGGGGATTTTGGGCAAAGCAATACTCGGTATTGCACTGCTTAGCTTTGTGTGTCCTGCTTTCTAGTGGAACTCTCAACTATGAATTGGGCACTCAAGCTCCCTATAAAATGTACAACAGTAATAGAGAGGTAGCTGTGTTAGTCTGATCTTGGTAAAACAAAAGGAAAAAATATGTAGCACTTTAAAGACTTACAAGATAGTTTATTAGGTGATGAGCTTTCGTGGGCCAGACCTACTTTTTCAGATCATATTCTGAAAGAGAATATGCTCATCATCTAATAAACTATCTTGTTAGTCTTTAAAGTGCTACATATTTTTTCCTTTTGTTTTATACAATGTACAGGGAGAGTTACGTACCAAAAACATGGAATCACAAAAGCCAGCACACTAAATGGAGAACCACCAAAGCTAGCCAATAGGAAATGCTGATGAGAGGAGTATGGCTTAAACAAATTTCTCTAAAGGATTTAGGTGCCTAACTCTGGGCACAAGGGAAGTGCCCATCTCTGCTTGACATTCACAGTCATGAATCTTCTCCTAAGGAAAGGTGACTAAGCCAAGTTAGCATCTCTTATACCCTGGTCACCCATAAGGCTTGGAGCACTCACCTCGAAAGAGGGATATCTGTGTTCAAATCCCCTGATGCAGAGAAAAGATTTGAAGCTGGATCTTCTACTTCCCAGTAGAGTGCTCTAACCAACAACCACTAGCCTAAGGCATATTCTGAGGCAGAGCTACCTCAGCATCTCCTCTTGAAACTGTTCCATTGTATATAAATAATGAGCTATTCATTAGAGCACAAGGACTGGAATTTGGCTCTTCTCTTGGGATGGAGAGTCATCCTTGTGCTCTTTGGCCCAAAGAAGATTTAATTATTTATACATAATAGCACCACTTCAACAGGAGAACTTGGAGGAGCCTTACCCCCACAATACTCTTAGCCCAATGGTTTAGGCACTGTCTGAGGAGGTAGCATAGACCTAACTTCAAGTGCCAACTCCCAATCAGGCAAACTAGATTTGAATCTGGGTTTTCTGCATCAGTATACAAACCGCATCACTAAAGCCTATAAGAGCAGCATCACTAATGTCCTTTGTGAGGGTTTAAATGTACTCAGAGCCTTCCCCCATCAGGCCTCAAAGGCAAAATAGGGGAAAATCTCTAATTTGTGAATTCCACTGGGGTCTAGATCTTAGTCAAGTGCCAAGCTCCTGGGTGATGTCAAAATTTAGACAGCTGCATACATGCTCAGCTACTGATATTTAGGCATCTTGGGGGCTTTAAAGCTACGTCTAGACTGCAGAGTTAAATTGGAAAAAGATACGTAATTTACAATATGCAAATTGTGTATCTTTTTCCGATGTTCTTTCAAAAGAGGGTTTTCTGAAATTTGGCATGTCTATATGGCGCCAAATTTCAGAAAAACCTGCTCTTTCGACACATCCCTTATGCCTTGTAGAATGAGATTTACAGGGATGGCAAAAGAGTGCATCCACTTTTCTGAATTTTTTGGGGGAAAAGCGGATGCATTCCTTGGACTGCTTTTCTGGGATACCTCCAGTATCCCGGAGAAGTGCTGCAGTCTAGACGTAGCCTAAGGGTGCAAATGTAGATGCTTAGGGACGGGGCACCTACCTACAAAATTAGGCAGCAACTAAGTAGAGTTTCTTTAAATGCCAATAGAATGTAAATATTGGACGTAGCAGTTAGGTACCTAAGTCCCCCTTGTGAATCCCACTCTAAGAACAAGACCCATATCCTCAAAGGTATTTAGGTGCCCTACTTCCACCTAAATCTTATGGGATCCTAACTCCCACAAATTTACATTAAAAGGACATTTTCAAGTGGTTTTAGATGCTAAAAGGCCCTCTTTCCTTTTGAGGTGTGGAGTTTAGTGAGTTGACCAAGGTTACACAGGAAGTCTAGGGCAGAGCAGGGGACTTAATGCAGATCTCTCAAGTTTATGTACTACTCTAATCACTGGCACATCATTCCCCCATACCTGATTTCTACATCAAGGCAAATGTACATTGTTTCCTGGTGGTCAGCTTCCGCTATTGGGGGGGTTATATTAAATCCTTAATTTTGCTTTAAATCCTACCTAAGTCTTATAAGATCCTAACACCAGAAACCCTGTAAAGCAGTTGTGTAGGCGCTCATTCCTTTCATAGATCAGGGCAGATCTTCAGATATGATCTTAGATGGTATTAAACACTCTCAGCTACGCTCCTTCCCCAAGGGAAGATCCTGGAAATTGGTAGTGCTCAGCATCTTGCAGCATCAGATCCTCTGCTAGTCAAGGCAGGTGGTGTCCTTACCTTAAACCAGTCAATTAAGAATACTCTTCCCTCTGACAAGATGAGCTATGTGGAGAAGCTCTTACTGCCTAGAAGGCAGGACAGCTAGCCCTGGGAAATGAGAATCTCAGTTGTTTATAATATTGGCTTTAGATTGAAGATATTGTAAAACTATATCGGGGAAATCTGGCCAGTGCTGCTGGACTTTGACATTTTTTATTTGTGAATTACCACAATCTAAAAGGGAAGCCAGAAATAAAGGAAATGAATTTTTATTTCCATATTTGGACTCCCAGAAGGATGTATGCTCAGCCCCTGGTCTTCCATTAAGTAATTCAGTAATGCTAAAAGTCATCACAAAATAATCTTTAGATATATAATGATCTACATATATATTAGGAGAATTTATACCTGTATCTTTACTTTGGAGTTGTTTCCTAGGGCATGTCTACACTAGAAAATTATTTCAAAATAACATATTTTGAAATAATAATTCTCGAAATAACTATTTCAAAACAGTGTGTCCACACTACAATGACCTTGAAATTAGTCTGAGACAAGCTCCCTTAATGTGAACACCCTACCTCGACTTAGAGGCCCACAAAGCACTGGGGAGTAATTACTTTGAATGACTCTGGGGAATAGATATTTTGAAATAGCAGCAGTGGAGTGTCCACACGAATGCTATTTCAAACTAAGTGTTATTTCTCATGGAGAGCAGGAATTATTATTTAGAAATAACCAGCCCCTTATTTCAAAATAATAGGCTTGAAAGTATGGCTGCTCCAACTGTTATTTCAAAATAACTCTCCTTATAACTCCTAGCGTAGACCAGGGCCTATAGACGTAAATTATCTAGGAAGCATATGCACATAATTATAACAATTTAGATTACTGCAACTTATGAGTCTCAAACAATAAAATATACTAATTAATAATACATGAAAAAAATATATTCATTAAATGCCAATGAAGAAATTTCGGATCCCACTTGGATATAGCAAACCACACACACTAAAGCCCTAATCCTGCAATGAGCTTTCTCCTACAAGTAAGACCCCTGTGCTCAAGAAATCCCCCACTGATTTCACTGAGGCTCTGCACAGGCTCACTGGACTGCTCAAAAAATATTCCTTGCAGAACCAGTGGCTCTGTCAGTGTGTTATATTAGGAGGCCTCCTTTTATACTGTAAAGTTGGTGCCAAGAAGACTCTGTTCTTAATCTTTTAACTTGGCAAAGTGTGAACACATATACACTTGTAAGTACTAGTAACTGTACCTAGCATGCATGGCCCCAGTTCTACAAGCTCTTATGTAAGTGTTTGATTTACCATAACTCGTTTAAGTGGCGAGGAGTCCTGTGGCACCTTATAGACTAACTGAAGTGTAGGAGCATAAGCTTTCGTGGGCAAAGACCCACTTCGTCAGATGCATGTAGTGGAAATTTCCAGAGGCAGGTATAAATATGCAGGCCAGGATCAGGCTGGAGATGACGAGGTGGATCCAATCAAGGAGGATGAGGCCCACTTCTAGCAGCTGATCTGGAGGTGTGAATTCCAAGAGAGCAGAAGCTGTTTTTGTAGTTAGCAAGCCATTCACAGTCTTTGTTTAATCCAGAGTTGATTGTGTCAAACTTGAAGATGAATTGTAGCTCAGCAGTTTCTCTTTGAAGTCTGGTCCTGAAGTTTTTTTGCTGCAGGATGGCTACCTTTAGATCTGCAATTGTGTGTCCAGGAAGATTGAAGTGTTCCCCTACAGGTTTTTGTATGTTGCCATTCCTAATATCAGATTTGTGTCCATTGATTCTTTTAGGTAGGGACTGTCCAGTTTGGCCGATGTATATAGCAGTGGGGCATTGTTGGCACATGATGGCATATATTACGTTGGTAGATGTGCAGGAGAACGTACCAGTGACAGTATGGCTGATCTGGTTAGGTCCTGTGATGGTGTTGCTGGTGTACCGTATTTTCCGGCGTATAGGGCAACTGGGCGTATAAGACGACCCCCTTTTTAATTAAAAGATAGGGTTTCATCTTATACCCCAGTGCCCCTCCGCCTCCTTTGCTCCCGGTGTCCCTGGTCTGCTGGAGATGGTCCCCAGCAGACCAGAGGCACCGGGAGCAAAGCCGCCAGGAGCGCCTGGGCTTCACCCTCCCCCCCCCCGCCGGAGCCCCTCCGCGGCTTTGAAAGCCTCGGGGGAAGCCGGCGGGGGGGCATCCCAGGCGCGCATGGGCTGCCCCCCCGCCGGAGCCCCTCCGCGGCTTTGAAAGCCTTGGGGGAAGCCGGCGGGGGGGGGGGGGGGCATCCCAGGCGCGCATGGGCTGCCCCCCCTCCGGAGCCCCTCCGCGGCTTTGAAAGCCTCGGGGGAAGCCGGCGGCGGGGCATCCCAGGCGCGCATGGGCTGCCCCCCCTCCGGAGCCCCTCTGTGGCGGCACCGAGGTTTGTTGCAAGGATTGGTTCCTGAGTTCGAGTTATTATGGTGCGGTGTGTAGTTGCTGGTGAGAATATGCTTCAGGTTGGCGGGTTGTCTGTGGGCAAGGACCGGCCTACCTCCCAAGGCCTCTGAAAGTGAGGGATCATTGTCCAGGATGGGTTGTAGATCACTAATGATGCGTTGGAGAGGTTTTAGCTGGGGACTGTAGGTGATGGCCAGTGGTGTTCTGTTGGTTTCTTTCTTGGGCTTGTCCCGTAGCAGGAGGCTTCTGGGTACACGTCTGGCTCTGTCAATCTGTCTCCTCACTTCCTTGTGTGGGTATCGCAGTTTACAGAATGCTTTTTGAAGATCTTGTAGGTGTAGGTCTCTGTCTGAGGTTTGGAGCATATGCGGTTGTACCTCAGTGCTTGGCTGTAAACAATGGATCGTGTGGTGCGTCCAGGATGGAAGCTGGAGGCATGCAGGTAAGTGTAGCGGTCGGTAGGTTTTCGGTATAGGGTGGTATTGATGTGACCATCACTTATAAGGTGCCACAGGACTCCTTGCCGCTTTTGCAGATTCAGACTAACATGGCTACCCCTCTGATACATAACTCATTTAGGTTTCCAATAATAAATTAATAAAATAAAATAATAGTAATAATAATTTTATACTACCATTTATACAACTAATGGATCAGAAATAACAGGAATCAGAACCAATATTACTTACCTATGTCACTTGTAAAATAGGCCTTAGAACAAAAATGCTTAGAATAAAGTTGATTAATCAACAGGCAACAAATACTGAACATGAAGAGTGGGATTTTCAAAAGTGGTCAGTGTTGGCCTCTTTTACCATTGTAATCTGTAAGGGTTGTACCACTTCATGTCAAGTAGTGACGTATTCTCGTAATAATCAGTAGGAAAGGCTAAAATCAATCTTAAAAAAACAGCCTGAACTTTGACTTGTACCTTATACTTAATCCTTTTTTCAGCTCAAATAAATCTTTAGTTCCAAATAGCAACTTGGATCCCTTCCTGGCATTTCCTATCTTTGCAGTTATGTTGGCGGGCCCCCTACCTCTTTAAATGTTTGAAAGATTTTCTAGGAGAAGTATCTCATTTCACCCTTTAATGAATTAGGAAGGTCTTCAATGCTGTATGGTCTCTCTCCAATGCATTCTTGGGGGAGACCTACTTCACAAGGGCAGATGCTCAAGTGGCACAGCTCAATCATTCCACGGCTTTGCTGTTGCTCTTCTTCTTGTTTGGCCTGACTTTGGAGCTCCCCCTTGAGTAATATGCCAGCATGCATGGAACACCTTTGAGAAGTTTTATAGTGTATAAGAGCCTTGATCTGAAAGGTTTTCCCCATGAAAGCTGATAATCTCATAAAATGATGGGAACCTTATGAGCTTCAGGTTCCTAGAGGCAGGTAATGCACCTTGGGAAGAAAGAGTCCTGTCATATCATCAGATGTAAAATAGTGCATTATTTCAGCAGAAATAGTGATATAGTATCAGTATCAGCACAAGAATTCATGTTTTGTTCTGTTTATTTAAAATCTGAATACAGATGGAGGAGTTGGCTCTTTTTTCATCGAGTGGCAAGGAACTCATTTTTTTCCTGTGCTGATTGACTGCTCTGTAACATTGTAGTCTATTTTTTTCTAGCTATTGATGGCAGAAACAGCTTCTTCACTAACACATTGTAGTCTTGGCAGTTGGCATTAACTTAAAAATTGAGGTATTAGCATGACAATTTTATACTTCATCTTCCAAATTTTGCTAACCTTTCATTTTGTTGCATACAATTTCTAATGTGTATATATTAAAATATTTTAACTACATTTCATTAAAAGTCAATTAAGAGAAGAAATTTGAGCATCAGTGCAATACAGAAATGTTCAGTGCTTCCTTTCTGTACTGCAGAAATGGGCATCCATCTTGAGCCTAATTGGCATGTATAAGGATGAGAGAAGAAACCTTCAGTGCACAAACATACTTCCACATTTGCCAAGTGTTAGAATACAGATAACAGACTCAGGGGTCCCTCTTTCATTCAGCATTCAGATTTCCCAACAGAACTTTCATGACAACAAAACAAAAACGACTTAATAGTTAAGCAAATTGCTATTCTTTTCCAAGGTGTTCTTCCTCTGCTAACAAACCAGCTTCCCTAAATAAGCTATACAGCAATATTCATGGGTTTTTTTCTTGGTCCAATTTTGTTTTCTCTTCTCTTGTTTCTCCCACTATTGCTTTAACATTTTCTACTCTAGTTTTCATAGAACTAGTAGGAACAAATATTCTTTTATCTTTAGTATTCATCAGTGTAGACATATTGATCTTGAAACACTCCCCACTCAGATAAAATTTTCCAATTTTAGTTTGGATAACCTTCAAAAAAATCTTTCAGTCATAGTTCCAATTACCTACATTAAAAAAACCCATAAAGTATATTTTGTTTTTTAATTACAGCAGAGCTCTGTTAATCTGAAACAATGCAATATGTACAAGTCATTTAGGGCCAAAAATTGGACTGAGGACAGGACTTGACCTGTATTTTCTGGAATTATTTAATAGGAAAACATTTCTACTAGAGCTATGAAATGTACAATAAAGAGAAAAAAAGAGTTAAAATCCATGTTGTTGACATCAGAAGCAGTAGAGTTCATAACTTACATAGTGACTTTGCTTTTCTGCAGTCATCTCTGTTTTTGTGCAATAAAAAAACAAAAAGGAAAAGGCTCATACTACTAACTTCTCTACAGCAACATCATCATTTAAAATTTCTTCAGTACTAATCTAAATTCTGTTCAGCCAAGAAATTATCTCTCTGCAGTGCACAGAAACCTGCTGGTTCACTGACAATACAGACTGAGTTCATACATGGTTTTAACTTGGCACAGTTCCATGCACCTCAGTGGAACTTATATCTGCAGGTAATTTGGCCCTTAGTTAAGGTCCAAAAGCTCTAGGTCTACAAAGATAAATGCATGTGCTTAAATTTAAGAACATGAATAATCCACCTGAAATCAACAGGACTACTTACATACTTAATGTTAAGCATATGTATATGTTTTCTGGGTTAACAGATGCTTTTTGTCTCCTTGCAACCCCTGTGAAGTCCAGAGATTTCAACTGGACTCCTCACAAACAAGATTAATCTATAACTGAAGTTTCAACCTTTTTTCATTTGCAGACCCTGCATATTTTGAAATGGAGGTGGAAACTCAGGGGTGCTGGAAAAATTTATAAAGCGTGGGTGTTAAGGGCCATTGAACCAAACCGTAAACTCTGTATACAATGAAAACCATGTCAAACTGGGGGGTTTGCAGCTCCCTCTGTGACCCTACTTCCAGCACCTATGTGCAGACTACTTAGGAAATTTTAGACATAATCTCTGGATCCCCAGGATCAGGGTCCATCAACCACAGGTTGAAACCCACTGTTCCATGATACCAGCCGCCTTACATAGACCCTTCAGATTGTCTGCACCCTTCGCAAGGGGCTCAGAACCATAGGCTGAAAATTCCTGGATTGGGCCTATTTACCTTGAAAATAAGCCATAACATCCTTGCAATAATCTCACATCTTTTATAACATCATTGACTGAGACTACCCAGATCAACAGGACTGAGAAAAAGAATTACAAAGACTGGGAATGACCACAGAGTGAAGGACTGTACAAAACAAGTCATGAAAAGAGCAAGGAATGAAGTGAAAGCCATGATGCCTCCTAAAAGTTAGCACTACCTTTTTTAAAGAAAAAGTCTTAACTAACAGATAGGTAGCTATATATCTATATCTATCTATCTATAGGGTATGTCTACACTATAGTTTTTTTGGAAAAATTGCCATTTTCCCCAACAAAACTTGAGGCAGTTGCATTCTTCAGCAAGAAACTTGAAAGAACGGAGGGCTTTTTTTCCAGCATTGGTAACCTATGAGGAAGAAGCCTTTTTCCGGAAGAAAGGTTTCGCAAAAAGGCCTGCAGACATCTGCTATTTATTGAATACCACAAGAGATCCCCCCTTAGTCTCCACACCCCCCCAGTCACTCACTCTATTTTCAAACTTTAGAGCTGTGCAATAGTCATATTTTTTTCAAAGCAACATATGCTTTTTGTCACTGTGGATGGGGAAGAGGGAGTTCTTCCAAAAGAACAGGAAAGAGGAAAGAGCACAGGTGCCCTGGTGGTCATTCTGTCCATGGCAATTATAACTTACATGTGAGAGCGTGCCCATTCAAGCTGGATGCTCTCTTCCAAAAAAGCAGATGGCTTTTTCCATGCACTTCTGCAGTGTGGAGTGCTCTTTAGGAAGAAGTTTTTTTCAGAAGAGCTCTTCCAAAAGAAGCCTGTAGTCTAGACCTAGCCTGCCCCCCCCCCTCCTTAGACAGTTTTTTTCTACAGGACAGATTAGTGGAGTCTCTCCCATGGCTGAAGCCCCAACCTCAAGAGGTGCCAAGTGATGCCAGACCTCGCCAGAGAAGCAGGGGCCTGGTCGCTGGAGAGTTGCACACCCAGGAAGGTGGATCCATCTCCGCCCGCCCCCTCCCCTCCCGGGGCAGGTGCATGCCCAGCAGGCTGCGAGCGGGCCCCTGCAGCGTCAGCCCCCCCCCGTAGCTCGGCGGCGCGCTTCTTGCCAGCCTGACACCGCGGCGCGCGGCGCTAGGGACCATGCCCGGGGCTGTCTGGTGCAGCCGCAGCTCCCCGCCCCGCCTCCTCCCCGCCGGTGCCCTGCCCCCTCCTCCGCCCGCCGTGCGCCTGGCGGCTCGCAGGGAGGCAGCGTGAGCCTTGAGCGAGCGAGCGAGCGGGGTTAAAGGTGCCGCTGGAAGGGAAGTTTGGAGAAGGTCGTGCGGTGTCTGGGCGCGCCGTCAGCATCATGGCGGAGCCCAGCGACTCGCCTGTCCATCTCCAGCAGCCCCCGCCGCCGGCCGCGCCCGCCGCCTGGCCCATCTGCAGGGACGCCTACGAGCTGCAGGAGGTTATCGGTCAGTGGGGCCGGGAGGTGCAGCCGGGCCGGGGTGGGGGGCCAGGAGCGAGGGGGGCGCTGGCAGCCGGGCCTACCGGCGTTTGCTCTCCGCGGGCTGGAGGCTTCTCTCGCCGCGTTGGGTGCGCCAGGCTCGGTAGCGGCTGCAAACTTTATTTCCGAGGGGCTGGCTGCCCGGCAATCCCCACGCGCGAATGGGGTGAGGGGACTAGGGCTTGGCGCGTCCCTCCGCGGCTGCCCCGCTCTCCCCACCCGCGGGGGGTGGGCGGTGGCGCCTGGTGGGAGTGCAGTGGCAGCTGCCCCAGCCTTCCTCTGTGCTGGGGGGTGGAGGGGCAGGATCCGCCCCTAAGCATCTTTCCTCCTCCGCTATCTGTCACTGGAGAGCAGAGAGCTGTAATTAACCACTGGCCTTTCCTCATCTCTGCTCTCGCCTGCTGTACCGGTGCACTCTGCGCCTTGCTCTGGCTGTTGAGATTAGTCTGCATCTTTCCGGTGCTTCTGGGTGGGGGGAGGGGTGTTAATTTCCGTATCTGTGACTTTTGCTGATTTCCTTTTCTAAAGCTTTCATTTCCCTTTGCCCTCTCCTGTATTGCTTTCATTTTTCCCATCTCCTCTTCTCATCCTCTCCATCACTCTACTCTCCTATACACTATGCTCTTAGTGAAACCACTGTTGTGATTATGGCTTAACTTCATTGGTGCAAACCTTCCCCTTCAATTTAAGGTTTAACACCCTCCCCCAAGCCCATACACAGTGTGTGTTGTGCATGTAGCAGTGGCCATCAACTGTGCCTGATTTAGTTTTCCTCCCATCTATGTGGGTCAAATAATCATGAATTTTGCAAGGTGAAAGGACAGCTGATGGTAACACTATTGTATAATGAAACCTGTACTCATTACTGATCTGGAGAATGTTATTGTACTTTATAAAACCTTGTAGTAACTAAAGGCCAGGTTTAAAATTGCAATAGTTAATTCCTTGAGAGTTAGGCTAGAATTCACTTACTTAAATTCCAATAGATTTGCTTTGTGTTGCTCCTGTACTTAGTGGTGATTTTAATATTGAGCACCAATTGCTGACTGTGGCAGATGACCATTTAATCAGAGTACTGTAGTAAATCGTATACATTCAGCTTCATTTCTAAGGATATCATATCCACAATCTGAAATTAAGTGTTGGCAAAGAGAAATAATTTACCCATTCACTCTCTAGTTTTAGCAGGCTTCTGTTTTACACATATTCTCTTCCCTTTTATTTTCTGTTTCTCCACTTGAATTGCACTAAAATGACTGAAAGGCTGAGGCCTGGTCTATGACAGCAAAACTTTTAAATGTGTGATCGGTGTGGGGGGACTCTTGCTTCTGTGACATAACTATGCTGCTGAAAGCCCTAGTGTAGAACTGGAATAAGCTAGACCAGCTAAACAACTCTTTGTCTAGTATAGGACAGCTCTCCAGTTAGGTGGGTTTGCTGGCAAACTATAGCCTCAAATCATTTCTGCTGTAGAAAAGCCTGAGAAAGTGTTACTCTAACCCTTATCTGCTGTTGTGATGGAAGTCTGTAGCATATTTCTTAAGTGCTGGTTGTTCACCAGGGGTTCAGTTGTAGAATGGCTGAAGATTATGGTGAGGGGACAGTATTTACTTTTCAAAAAAACAATTTTTATAAAGAGTCTATAGAGCATTCAGAAATTTTAAATAGGTATAGTTTATATATTGATACAAATATTTAAAGAGCCCATAATTGCAAAGATGGGACAGTGTGGGGAAATGCATTTCTTGTGCAAATAGACAACCATGCTAATTGCTAGTATGGTATTGCAGCAGTAAAGTGACAAGGAGTTTTTGTATACCATAAGAATCACTTCTTCCTACTAAGATGCGGAGTGTCTTTTCGGATGTGCTGAGTATCTTCAATGTCTGTTAAATCCTCTTTACATTGAGTTTAGGCACAATGTTTTTGTCTAATTCCACAAGCAATATTTCCTATTAGTAACATAGCTTTTTAATTAGAGCCTCTCAAAGACAGCAGTATAGATATAACTTGTTGTAAGTGGCAAAAGACTGCTGAGTCAGACATGGTTCCTTAAATGACTAAAATAAGATATACTGGAAGTCCATTTTGCATGCAAGTTTAGTGCAAATGAGTAAATAGGGTTATAATTTTAGCGTTGCAGGCTCAGTTTAATATTGCATAATATCTTCAAATGAACTTTGTGTACGTAGGGTTGCTTTTGTATACCTTCATCTTGGTATCCACTATCCATGGGGAAATAATACAGTTCTTGAGTCTGACTGCCCATCCTGTGACTTCAGTTCAGTCAGCAGCGTTTAATCACTTCATGAACACAAATGTTGCCACTTATTAAACTTTCCATAGGTGAATAGTTTTATTTTAAGTGCACACAACTGTTTGCAGGATAGGAACCTGAAGGGATATGATTTGTTCTAATAGGCTTTGCCAGTTAAATGAGGAAAAAATACAATATATTGAGGCATCTGAGTGGGATTTTTAAGAAGAAAGAAATACCAGTCTTCTTTAGCACAGACTTTCAGAGGTTTACATGGTATGGAATATTTCTTAAGGTAACTAAAGTCGCTGTCTATCTGTAGGTGTATCAGTATTCATTAGTGACAGCCATATCTCTGAAAAGTAATTTACCTCTTGGAACTGGTCATGTTTGATTTTAATATTTTGCAAGAGTAAACAGTTTCTGTCCTGCTGTTATAGGATGAGCAACTGGCAATAGTGCCACTGTTTTTAAATAACCCTTTACTTGCTGTTAAACCCCTTCATACATTAATGAAAATTGTAAATACTGCCTTTGAGCTTTTTATAGCAGGTGTCCTAAATGATGACCCACCTCAACCCATCATATACCTGGCAAACTGGTGGCTCAAAGGCCCATTAGGGGAAAAACTGATAATTAACATGTGAGAAGCTCTGTTTCCTCTAGGAGCTTTGCAAACAAACAAATAAAAACCCCTGCTTATTTTGCTGAACAAATACCCTTTCTTTTAAAGTTGTGTTGACACTTGTATTGCAAATTTATATTTTTAATAACTCATTAAAAATAACTGTGGGTTTAAACCTGATTGGCAGTTTGTTGGAACAGAAGAAAATAGCTTTCATCTGCATCACAAACACATTCAAATAAATGGCGTAATGGGTTGGTGAGACTTTCAAGAACAGCCAACAACACGATCTTCAAATATCAATATAGTTTTGAGACTTACAAAAGGCAAAGCAAATTGTCTTTAATAGGAAAAAAAGTCAATATTCTTGTCAAATTAGGCTCTCTCATTGTAGATTTGGCTCTGAAAAAGGTGACTAATATGACACGTCTGATCAATTGCTTCACAAAACTTCTACATTGTCCTCCCTTCTAACATATAAGGGAATTCATTCTTTAGGATTTGCTAACTGAATATTCTTTTCTTTCTATCCCATTTTATGTAATTCTGTATCGGTTAGATTGCATTGAGTCTTATATTAAATGAATGAGATTCCACCAAAGACAAAGCAATGCTATGCTTGTGAGAACATTACTTAAGATTGTGTCCCATTTGTAAGTGAAGGGCTAATTCTCTCCAACTTGCTGGCCATTTTGAGAACCTTGGGGGGAAGGTTCTGTTAGAGGCAGTAATGTGACCTCCGTTAGTGTTGCTACCAGTGTCCACTATAAAGCCATATTTTCACTTATCTTCCTATAACTTTGCTGTAATTGTCTGGCCAAATTAAAGTACTTTTGAAAGGAAAGGATTGTATCTACAGACTTTGGAGAGAAATGACACCTATTACAGATCATTTTTAAGTTCTCACTTGAAATTTTGACATGGGTCTAATTTTTGTCTTCTCATCCTTCCTACTTCAAAAAACTTATGATATGGACTTTTAATGTAACTAATAGATTCCATGAGTTGGAGGCAAACTTCTGCATAAAGACGTTTTTACATAAAAGAACTTCTGTTTCTAACTTACCAAAAACTATCAATTGTGTGGTGGTTTTGGGGACAACCCTGCTCCTAACTGACATTAGGATTTTTGTTTGATGCTTTCCTCTCCATCACCCTCTGCCAGGGCTGGCCCACAACATTTTGGCATCTGAGGCAGGGAACTCAAAAGACGCCCCCCCCCCCCCATGCCCTCTTGCTGCACCAGCAGCAGACACAATTTTCTACACTGTGGGTCCTAGTGGTGTCCCCCCCACTGTCTGGCTCCTGCCTCAGTTTGCCTCATGGTAAGGCCAGCCCTGCCCTCCGCTCCCCCCCCCTTTTTTTTTTGCCAATGACTTCACTGAGAGCAGGGCTATTTACTCAGTGTCCTTTTCTAGTAGCTAGTTTTATCTAAGAAAGAATGAGTACTTTCGTAGGTTTGAGCTAATGGAGACATTCAGCTCAGTATTGGAGATGTGTGGTTGTGGAGATGCAGGACTGAGGTTCAGTCGTGACTCTGCAGGTGCTTGCTGCCTTGTATGGTTATGTCGACTCTACAGGCTTCTTGCGGAAGTGATCTTCCACAAAAACTACTTGTGCAAGAGCACGTCCATACCGTGAAAACGCATTGAAAAAGCGATGCACTTTTGCTCAAGAGAGCATCCAGACTTCATGGTCACTCTCTCTCTCGAAAGGAAACTTTGATTGCTATTTACAGAAGGGCCATCAGGGCACCTGTGCTTTTTTTGATTGTCTCTTTTCAAAGAGCTCTTGCGCAAAAAGGAGTTATTCCTCATAGAAGGAGGAATACCTGCACTGGAAAACCCCTCTGTTCTTTTACTTGCACAAAAACACGCTTGAGGTGTGAACACTCTGCCAGTTTTTGTGGAAAAACGCCTGTTTTTGTGCAAAAGATCTGTAATGTAGACCTAGCCTAATGGAGAGAGGAAACATTTTTGATAGTTGCAGAAGTAATTGTGGTGCTGTGTTTTTTGTTTGTTTTTTTTTGTTTGTTTTTTGTTTTCATTGTCCTGATAACCAGGAGGATATAATATCACTGATTATCAGAATGTCATAGAAAACTTTAGTTAACCTGTACAAGCATTCAGGGGTTTTCTTGTTGGATTGGTAATAGGAACAAAAAAACACTAGTCACTTCTAATCTGCTCAACAAAATGTTACATTGTGGAGTTGAAACCCAGGTACATCTTGATAGTAGCTATTGCAAGAGGCTGTTCAAGTACATGAACTGTAAAATGTTTAGGAAACATTATCTTAAAATCAGATGGTGGTAGTAGTATTTATAGTGTTTAGAATTTTTTCTGTTCCCAGAAATGTTACCTTTAAGTTTAAATAAATACAAATTTAACTCTGATCCAAATCAAGTAGTATAGTTTTGTCACTATAAACAATATAAACAGGAAAACTATATTTATAAGTGTACACACACTAATGCGACTGATCAGTTTGCACTGAAGTCCACATAAATAACTTATTGCCAGTCACGAACATTTCATTTTAAAGCTATAGGTTTCTCAAAAGTTTAAAATACTTTTTCAATTGGGGGGGAAAAATTGATAAAACTTCCTAGTTAACAGTTAACTTGTCATTTCTTAAACTAGAAAATACAGAAGAAGGGGAAAAGACTAAAAATGATGGGTCATAGTCAAACAGCTATATTGTGATGAAACTTGCATTTCTTTATAATTTGGTGATGGTTACATGGTCACCTAGGTTTCTGATCTGCAATTGAAAGTCTCACTGGTATAACTATTTTGGTTGGGGTATGACTACTTTTGGGGGGGGCGTGGGGAATCAACTGCAAACTAGCTCTTAGTTGTCATCTTCCATCTAAGTTCTGGATTTTATAACTGATGTGCTTATTAATTTCAGCGTTACTTAGAAAACTTATGTAACTGGCTTTTGTTCATAGGGTGACATCCCTCCTCCCCACCAACTCAAACTTGTAAAACCTGACCATCTGCACACCAGGAAGCTGAGGGGCATGAAAATAGCTGAGTGTAGAAGAAGAGAAGAGAAACTTGGATTTCCTACATACTGATTAGTAGCAAAATAAGATGAATAAAGCCTGTCCATTTCAAACTAATCTAACTCTTTAGTCAGTCATATACAGATTGAAACTGTCTAATCTGGCACTCTCAGGTCTGGCAACTTCTGTGGTTCAGAATGATTTTAGTTAGCTGGATGTCTACTTAACTTAGTGACGAGGAGTCCTGTGGCACCTTATAGACTAACTGAAGTGTAGGAGCATAAGCTTTCGTGGGCAAAGACCCACTTCGTCAGATGCATGCATCTGACGAAGTGGGTCGTTGCCCACGAAAGCTTATGCTCCTACACTTCAGTTAGTCTATAAGGTGCCACAGGACTCTTCGTCACTTTTGCAGATTCAGACTAACACGGCTACCCCTCTGATACTTAACTTAGGTGTGGCCAAGTTTCCCACAGTCCCATAAAGTTTGTTTACAGCTACCAGTCCTGGCTCCCAATGCTCTAATTTACTCCTAAAATACCTTCTAAGAGCCTGTGAGCAGTAGAAGTGTTGTCAATGCTGCTAGACAATATTGACACCCCCCCCCCCCCTCCAGTCCGGAAAATTCTCTGGTTTGGCACCAGTCAGGTCCTGAGGGTGATGGAATAGAGTTTCAGTCTGTAATATGTATTTTCTTGGTGCTATGTAGTGATGACTGACAGAATTGAATGGTCCAAATTTTCCTCCCTCCAAACTGCTGTGCAGTGTCTTTTTACTCTCATCCAGCTCCCATGCTACCTTATCACTCATTCCCAAGGACTTCTGGAACCCAAGGTGAAACAGCTCAGAGACCTGAACAAGCTTAGCTCTGCATGGGGGCGAGGGGGAGAGATGTACTTTTGGAGGCACTGTTGTGCTGGGTGGGTTATGTTGGGAGTAGGAGAGGTCTGGGAGTAAAGTGTAGATGTTCTTCCGAGTCTTAGAAAAAGCTGTATTGCTTGGAAAAATTGTATTACAATTGTAAAATTTATATTTCAACAGTTTTAACCTGGTCCTCTTTGAAGGCTATGGGCTTCTAGGCGTCAACTACAGGCTGGCTGCAAACTAAGTGTGGTGAGTTGTGGCACTTTGTTTTAAGGAGCAGCCTGTCTTGTGTCTCTTCTTTAGGTTCTTGTGTTGTGGATCTCTAATTTGTTTCTTGGAATCCACTACAACTTTTTAGAAAGATGAAATATAAAATACAAACAACAGCCATCCAGTTATATGCTGAACATGCCATAGAACAATGTTTGAAGAGGACATACTGTAAGGATCCAGAAGAAATTCCATTGAATTATTCTACTAATCTCTCACTTTTTTTTTCTACTGGAGAGCTACTTGCCCAAGGAACCGGTAGTCCTGTAGACCAATTGCCTTGATGTAAAGTCTGTTTCCCAGCTGGAACCAGAAACTCTTTGAAATTAGAACTGTCACCCACTAACTTAGTGGAAGTAAGCTAATTACACAAGAGGAGAAGCAGGTGGTTATTGCAGAGGCCAGGGCAGGCATTTCTGTGTAACAGCTCTTTGTGGCACTCACTCTGAAACCCTACTTCATGTTTAATATGCTGATTGCTGTGACCCTCTGCAATGTGACTTTGGGGATTGGAAAGAGTTGATGACTTAGCCTACAGATCTTTCAGACCTAAATGGCTGTTGCTTAAAGTAGCTAAATACATCATTTTTTTCCCAAGTCCCATCTTAAATACATTCTCAGTTCTTAAGCTTTCTGTGTGTTTAGCCTGACCATTTCACAGCAATTATTCTTTGTGACCATCAAAGCTTGCTGGAGGCATATAGGGTCACCAACTTTCCTGAGCGGATGTCATTGCTGCAAATGGTGTTCAGTCCATCATGTTGGGAAAGTTAGCAATTCCTTGATTAGGAAGCCTCTGAGCAACAAAGGAGCCAGGGTGCAGTCTGCTGCAAATATAGGAAGATAATCATGGCATTGGTTTACGCTTTTGGTTTTACTTTTGGAAGTGAATCTTGACTATCCGAAAAAGCTGGAAACTGAAAGAATACCTCCTGTAGAGGTTGATGACATTCACTCATAGCAATGAATAAATATATAATTTTAAGTCTGGTTTATAGCCCTGGCCATCAAATTGAAGTATTGATAATTCCCTTAGATTGTGTGTGTTAGTATTGGAGTGCCGTGTATGGTTATCTTCTGAAAACTGTTATCACTTAGTTTGTCATTATTGTATCCTGCATTAGAACAGTAAGCTACCATGGTCATGATTTCTAAGTTCAACTTCTGTATAGTGTCTAGGATGAGGTGGTAACGTTGATGTGAAATAGAAGAGCAATTAGCTGCTTTAAGACTATCTTTCTTTTTGGAGTGTGTGTCTGACTTGCAACAGCCAGGAAATGCACATCAAAGCTCTTGTAGAGCTATAGAATAACGGATAGTTGAAAGTCTTATTGAGAGGATCTAGGCAAGTACATTACTGTAACTGAGTCTGTATTTCTGAGTTCTTCATGACTGCAGGTTCAGAAGGGTGTATCTTTGATGTTTACAGTTCCATCGTTGAAATAAGTAGACATCTTAGTTTCTGTGTGTTGAGTCAAGCATGGCTTATGAGCATTTTGTATGACCAGACTAGAAATTACAAACATTTGGGTTAATCTCTCTCCCTCCCCCCTGCTCCTCCAGTATATCTGTGATTGTGTGGTAGTTCTGTCCTCCTTACTCCCTGCCAACGGTCTCTCTCTGAAACACTACAGGAAATTGCAGTGGCGGTGGATGGGGGACAGGGGAGGGAGAGAGCGAGCAAGCGTGCATCAAGGAGTGAGATGTAGGGAGGGCCTGCTGAGAAGTCTGCATCTACAAGGCTGCTGTTAATGGTGGGGAGAAGGCAGTGGAGACAAACACAAACTCATGGAGACCGAAGGAGGGGATCCATTGAGGGCGGGGGGGGGGGGGAAGTGGGGAAAAGTCATGGTGATAGACAAGGGATGCTTTTTCATGGGTCTGATCTCAAATAAGGTAGAGAGCTGCTGGAGTCTCATGCAGAGCTGGATGAATTTTAGGTAGGTCTCTGCACATGGCTCTCCCTTCTCCTCTGAAGAAGACAGTAGTCTAAAACTAAGTCCCTTGGGGATCTTATAGCTCCATAACACAATTCTTGGTATATTGATAAGTACAGTAAAGCTTGGAGAATTTTTGGGGTCCCCCCCCTTTTTTTTCCCTTTAGAGAAATAAGCAAGAGGTTCTGGCAGTGTCATACCTTCAAGGGCTGTTTTCAAAAGCTAACAAGATTGTCATCAGCACTAATGAATTAATAAAACTTATAGAATCAGAGGGATTAATATTTCCGGCCTTTACTCTCTGACCTAACTTAACTAGTAAATGGGCTTATGAAAGTCTAGTGTGATAAATTAGCATTGATTCTGTTATGATTAACAAAATGAGTGAATTAGTTCATTAGACTAACTATTTTTCAGAACTCTGGATGGCTGACTTGGGGGATTTCTCATCAGAAGTGAAAATGTGCAGGGAGTTGGAATATCCTGAAAAACTGGCCTGTAATAGACAGAGGCATGCCCCAAGTGAGGCTCTACATAGCACAGTGTAGAAAGAGAAAATTAAAAGGATTAGTAGTACTGTATAGGCAGTCTTGTCTGATCATGGCTACTATGGATGGTATGGTATGTGGGTTTTGGAAGGGGTGGTGGCTCATGGCTCTGGTCACATGCTCAGTTGAGGTGTGCAGCTTTATTCATTGATCTTTAGAGATCAGATGGTTGATTGTAAGTTGGTGCATTTTAGTTGGAGCAAATAAACTTGTAGTATAGCTGCAAGCAGTATGTCTATGTATTTTATCACAGGGCATAAAAATATGGTTCTGTCATTTAATAGGTCAGAAAAGTATAGGACTTGTATATTGCAAAATGTGCTGATGAACCACTGCAAAATTTAGCAACTGCAGAGTTATAATAACCATTTTTAACATCCCTAGTAATTAAATCAGCATCACAATTTTTCTGTTACTGATGATGCTTTAAAGGTAAGCTGTAATTCTTCTCAAGCTTATTTCTAAGCTGTCTTTCTGTACAATCTGTAATAACTTGAGAAGTAACGGTTGGTAGAAGTAGAGTTGTATTGGTTACAATGTCAAGAAGACTTGGGTCCTGATCCTGCATAAGAATTTGCTATTGTGGACTTATTCTCCATTGCTGACTCCTAGCTAGGCAAAATAATACTTGTAGGGTATGTCTAGACTACAAGCCTCTTTTGAAAGAGAGTGTTTAGACAGCAACCAGTATTTTCAACAAAAGAGAGCTGCTTTTTCGAAAGAGAGCTCCCAGGCAGTCTGGATGCTCGCTTTCGAAAAAGCATTGTTTTCATTCAATAACGCCTTTTTTCGAAAGAGCACTTTGAAAAAAAACATTTATTCCTTGTAAAGTGAGGTTTTCCACGGTCGAAAAAACTGCTGCGTTCATTCAATTTAATTTAGGAAAAAATGCAGCAGCAGTCTAGACTCAGGTGAAGGTTTTATTTTTTTTTTTTAAAAGGCCACTTTTTTAAAAAAAACTCTGTAGTCTAGACACACCCTTAGATATCTGTTACTTGTATTGAAGGATGGCTTCCGTATTGATGCTAATACCAGGAGGGAAAGGAGAGAGAATAAAACATTTTGGAGTTCAACAGCTTTTTTTCTAAAGATATAAGCATATCGTTTTTCCTAAAGGAACACTTGAGTCAAGTTTTACATAAAATGTAAGAAAATAATATAATTCCTCTTAATCATCTCCCTTAGTAAGCAGATATAGGGTCTCAAGAAGCCATTGGAATGATACTGGCCAGCACAGATTTGGGTCTGAAAACTGGCTTTCCTCTTATAGAATACTGGAAAGCAGCAGGTATCAAAGTTTCTGTAAGTTGTGGGATTTAATGGAAACCAGCATATGTTTTTGTGGAGTTGTGTAGTAGTAGTTGACTTAACAAAAATATTTAATAGCTAAGATGTTGGATTTCTATATCAATATCTCCCTTGGATGAAAGATAACTTTCAAGGTAGAGAAAATGATTGACATTGTCCAGTGCCTCTCGGTTGACTTCAATAGATGGGGCATATGGAACCTCATTTGGAGAGTGCTGGTGGAGCTCTCTGGTCTTGATGTTGAGAGTGAGACCAAGACATGGGTAGGCATCAGCAAACACATTCAAGATGGTCTGGAGATCTTTCCTAATGGTCCTAGCTCAAATCAGCAATTTGCTGTCTCCCTACTAGGGAGGTAAGTGATTAGTCAACAATCTGATAAGCAAAATCTGATCCTTGAACGACTGAAGCAAAAGCAGAGGCAGCAAGGGGGAAGGAGCAGGAGCTGGTGCTGGGTGGGCTGGGGATGGGAGTAACAGGGATCAGTCCTGAGCTGGGAATCTGCTGATTCCAGTCCCAGACACTGCACAGCACGGAGACCCAGCTCAAGATGGGAATCATCTGTCTTGGCTGCGCCAGGTCTCCCCTGCTACCCTTCAGCCTTTTAAATGGATTAAGAGCCTGCTGGCTCTTAATACATTTAAAAAGCAGAGTTGCAGCAAGGTTAGCTCATGGGACTGGGTGCTAACCCCACTGTGACTCCCTTGCTTATCAACTAGTTGATGGAAAATCCATCGACTAGTTGATTAAACTAAATTTAACATCCCTAGTCCATACCCATTTTCCTCCTCTTTGTACCTTTTTAGATCCTGATTCTACAAAATGTAAGCAATTGTTTAAGTATATAGGCACTGATCATACAGAGATTTAAGAGATTAGAATATTTTTTTGTAGTCTTACTGACGCTTTTAAATTCAAGGCTAGCTGTAAGTACAAGTGCTGCAGTGATCTGATTGGAGCCTTTTCTTATTCTGCAACTTGGCCCTATTGGCAATGGGAACTGATTTGTAGGGTGTGAACATTTATGCTAACATCTTCCTCTTTCCAGGATTATGGGGTTCTATTAAAATGAATTGCTCTTTTCTTTTTGCTTTGAGGCTGCGTCTACACTGGCATGATTTTGCACAAATACTTTTAATGGAAAAGTTTTTCCGTTAAAAGTATTTGTGTAAGAGTGTCTATACTGGCATGTGCTTTTGCACAAGAAACTCTCTTGCACAAGAAAGCTCCAATGGCCATTTTAGTCATCAGGCTTTCTTGCACAAGAAATTAACATTGCTGTCTACACTGGTCCTCTTGTGCAAGAATAGTTGCGCTTTTGCGCAAAATCATGCCAATGTAGACACAGCCTGTCAGCTTTGTCTTTTAGTGCTTTCAGCTTTGCTTGTCCTTGGTTCTGTGTCGTCTTTAGCCTATTCTTTTCAAACGTATCTCTTGCCCATGAATAAGGATTTTCACTCAATTATTTATTATGTTAGCAGTTTTGTGTTTCAAAGGTAACAGATGGTAAGATTTTTCCCATAAAACTATTGTGTGGGTTGTTTTACATGGAGTAACTCTTTAGACCTTGGAAACAATGAATTTTGCACCAGAGTTTATAAGGGGAGGCTTGAACACAATTTACAACTTCTGCCTTGAATTCAGTTACTCTAAAACTAATGATGATGTACAGTCTGCCATTCTTTTGACTTGGAACCAAGTTAGCTGAATTTGAGTTGATGACAAAATATCTAATTTCTCTGCTCTGTGTGGGGAGCATTTATATTTTTCTGTGCTCTAGGTCCATGGTGGAAAGACAGAATGCTTCTTGGAAATCTGGTTAAGTAGATGAGAAACATGTAGATTTTTCAGGAGAAAACTAGAAGTAGAAAAAATAGAAGTAGAAAAAAAATTCCCTGGAGGATGGGCTGGATTGGGAAAGAATTAAATTTACCAGATAAGAGCTCAATACCTCGTTTGAGCCACTTCAGGTTTTTACATCTTTCAGTTTGACAGCAAACCACGGATAATACTGTTTACAATTTTTCTACCAATTTTTTACCCTTCTTACAATTTCATTCAAGTCCATGTTTCCCTGCTTTGTTTATGACCATGTCAGGCGGAACTGCTTCAAAAGCCTTAATATGAAGGCTGTCCTGCTGCTTCCCACCATTTGCTGGGCTAGTAACCCCATCAAAGAAAGAATTAAGTTGTAATTACTTACATCAAATTACAAAAAAGACTGAGAAATAATAGGTAACTCATCATGTTGCCTATAAATGTAGGCTCTGACTTGTACTGTGAATGTGGTGAGATGTCTTATAAGTGTCTTCATTTTCTTGTGAAATTAGACTACATATCATGAGGGCAGAAGTAGGCAAAATGTGAATGATTTTGAGGGTCTTCTCTCTTGGAAAATAGATGTGCATTGTGAGAAGGAGAAAAGGGACCATGAGACATAAGATTTCAGACTGAAATCTTCAAATAGCTCTGCACTTGGTTGCAAGTCTTTCGTGTTTCTGGTTAGGACTTTTGGAAATGTGTATAACTTCTGGAATCAATAGGAACATGGTGCTTTAGATTCATTCAAGTGAGTGATTTTTATATCTTCCATCTACTTATCAAAAAAGGCCAGGAGTAGTGAGGTAGCAGCAAAACATCAGCTCTTAAGAGAAACACTAGTGTTACTGTGTACTAGCTGATTGGAGCCACTGCTTCAGTGGCTCCAAAGTGGTTAAGGTGATTTGGATGTATTTTAAAAAGCCTATAGAATTTTCAGAGTATAGCAAATATAAGTCTGTGCTAAAACACTAGAGCGGAGCAGTGATGGGACAGAAGAGACTCTCACCACCTCTCACAGAGGAGAACTCATTACAGTTATGTAAGTCAGTCATCATGGTCCCATATTGTAGACAAAATCTGTGCCAACAGAAGGGAGTTTTTCTAAGAACATTGTTGCGTAGGGTTGTCAGATAGTATTTTTGTTTCAACTGAACACCCCCTCTCTCCTCCCTCCCCCCCCAAAAAACCCCCAGGAAAAAATTCTGTTGGGGGGAGAGGGGGAAGGAAAGACCAAAGTTGTTGAGCCCCCTCCCCCACAAAATTTTTTTAAATTAAAACACCCCTTTAAGAGTGAGTGCAGGGATGGGAAGAGGGGAGAAGTTGAGCACTAAGACCAAGGGGAAGCTTCCCCTTGGTCTACAGCCATTTGGTGCTGGCAGCCTTGCGGAACCAGGTGAGCACGAGGGCTGGGGTCGGGGTGTTGGGAGGGGGGGGTTAGAGGGGAGACTGGGTGATGAGTATTTGTAGGGTTGCCAGGTGCCCAGCATTTTCGCCTCCTGGCTGGGGAAAAAATCAGAAAATACTGCCCATTTTAGGTGTCTGGTATTCTCTGAATTTTTTTACCTGACAGGAGGCGAAATTACCGGACACCTAGCAACCCTACTGTTGCGCCAAGCAAAGTTAGCTATGTCTATGGAAGCCCTCTTTTGTCAACATAGCTGTGTTTATGCTAGGGGTTAAATCCTGTCCAAAGTGGCTGTATCATTATCTCTTGCCCCCCAATCCTGCCAGTAGAACATTCATCTGTATACTAAGACGTAGAATTAACTAAGGATTTGGGCCAATACATGTGGACTTTTGTGTCTGTAAGAGCCCCACTGATTTAAGTGGGATCCACTAGCTAGTGGTACATGGGTCCGCCAGGGAAGGCCTGATTTGCGAGGCCATTACTTACAGTATCAGCTAACCGCTTGACTCTTCCTTGTCAAAAGGAATACACTTTTTAACCATGGCCCCCTCCTTTAAATGTCTATTTAAATATTCCCTCCATACTAGCCTCTGGTTCTTTTATATAATTTTAGTCATTCTTTCCATTAGGGAGCAATAGGATATCTGTTCTTTCATTTTACATCTGACACTCCTACTACTAAGATGCTAAGTCAATTAATGGAATTTTGCTTGTTTGCTGAGGAAAAGCTTGCACAAGAAGTGTGCTCTGAAGGTTATCTACATGATCTACTTGCATGATGTGTATAAATCTATAGTTGATGAAATTATAAAAATGCACCAAATTCAGTGCAAATGCTGAGGGTAATTGCAGTATATCTATACGTCAGATAGGGATAACTCAGAAGGGTTGCTTATGTAATTTCTTGATATACTTGTTGCATGCAGAGAATGTGGATTTACATTTTTTTAAAAAGTACAACTAGGCTACGTCTACAGTGTAGGCTTCGTGCACAAGAACGACCGTTCTTGCGCAAAAACTTGTGGAGCGTCTACACTGCACATGTGTTCTTGTGCAAGTAGAGAGGGCTTCTTGTGCAAGAGTTATTCCTTTCCTCTTGAGGAATAAGCCTTTGCACAAGAAGGCAGGGTGGACGGGCAACAGGGGTTTCTTGTACAAGAAACCCCTATGGCTAAAATGGCCATCAGAGCTTTCTTGCGCAAGAGCGCATCCACGCTGCCATAGACGCTCTTGCACAAAAGCACATGGCTGAGTGGACATGCTCTTCTGCAAGAATTTTTGCGCAGAAACTTTTGCTCAAAACAGTTCTTGAGCAAGAAGCCAGCAGTGTAGACATAGACTAGAGTGTTTAAAACTGAATGCAAATCTCATGCTTATCCATCTTGGAATTTGTCCATTTTGCTCTTTCTAGTGAAAGAGAGGCTAGTTTTATTAAATATGGGATGCAGATATACAGTATATGAGCTGTTTGAAAGAGACAAATGGAAATTGTCCTTATTCAGTTGTTTTAAGGAATGACTAAATTAGATTTCTTTGTATTTGATCTGAACTATTAAAACCATAGTAATTTAGTAGCTGGGATCTCAACAAAATAACTTTTCCTTGATTGTGAAGATTCCATTTTCTCAGACCACTTGATATTAGAGATAGAAGGGAATGAGGGGCTGAACAAAGTCTTTCCAGCACTTTGTCTTTTATCAGATTCAGTTTCATTTATCTTTTTGTTCTATGCCATTATTCACCATGTCTATCCAGTGAGTTCTGGATCTTCCTCTGTTTTCTTTTCTTGCACTATGGTTTGTATCTCCATGTATTGTGTGCATTCTTGATGTGCATCCAAACCATCACAGTAGTTGTTCTTGAAGCATCTATAAGGGCATTAATTCTTCCCTCATACATTTTTTTTTTTTTTTTAATTCAGTTCAGTGATTTTATTTTCTGAAGCTTTTCAAACCCTCAATCTCAGCTAGTTCATTCCTGGTGTCAGTGTCTTTCAGTTTTTGGCTTTCCTCCTACTCTGACATTTTGACCAATGGTATCCGCACAACAGTTGATGATGATATGATGACTTTTGCTTACCAGAATGTCTTCAGCCTTACAGAGTTTCCAATAAAAACGACTTTTCTCCAATACTAGTCCTCCAATTTGATGATTTTTTTTTTTTTAAACTAAAATTTTTTTGTTTAAGTCTAGCTGTACTTGCATGGAAATTAGGGATATTTGATATCACATAATTTAAGTCGTGTTACTGCATGAAAATGTAGTAGTTACATGCCTATTCAATAATCTCTGGGGCTGGAGGCCAGTGATCTTCCAGGGAACACCCTCCTACCCCATGCTCCTGCCTCTCTTTCAGAGGCAACAGTGCAGGGTGGCCGGCAGAGCTGATCTGTGAGGGGAGTCCACTTAAAAACCAACTCCCTGCGCAGACCAATCACTTGCCACCCCATGCTGCCTACAGAGGCAGCAGTGTGGGGTGACAGCAGCCCTGGTCCACAAGAGGTCTGAGGTCCCTGTGGACAGAGGCTGCTCCGCAGAGAGCTTGAACCCCCTAAGGACAGGGGCTGCTGCTACAAAGACGGGCTGCTCCGTGGGCTGCGGAGCAACATGTATCTGTGGAGAGGTTTGGGCTCACTGCAGACAGAGGCTGCTTCGTGGCAGCCTGCCCTACCCCTTTCCTCATTGATGCCTCTGATAGAAGCAGCAGCAGCAAGGGGGTGGGGGAGAGAGGAGGCAGCACTGCGGAACTGGCTTTTAAACCAACTCCCCCCAGCACTGTCTCCTGTCTCCCCCTCCCCCCCATCTCTGTAGGAGGCAGCAAGGTGGGGGGGGGGGGGGTCCATGGAGCTGCCATGTGTGGGTAGCTGGCTCAAAAGCTGCCGCCTTGGGCATCTTTCTCCAGCCTTACCCCCTTACTTTCTGCACAGCTTCCTCTGATACAGAGGCAGCAGTGTCAGGGGGGAGGGGGGAGAGTGACAGGCAGATTCTGTGCTTGTGGGGAGCTGGCTTTTAACTCATCTTCTATGGGCACTTCCCCCTCCCCCCCCAGCTCCTTGCTGCCTCTGATACAGACACAGCAAGTGGGGGCAAAATGTGTGTAGTTGACAAGATTAATTGATAAGCCTAGTCTTACTGGTTAATCATGTAGTTGTCTAATGATGACATCCCTATTGGAAACTTAAATTAAACTTTGTTTTAATGGCTTGCTCAAAGTTAAGAGACACTTGTCACTGAACTGAACTCTGTGGCTCAACTGAAGTGAAGAAGATATTCTCTTCACATCTTGGGAAGAGGCAGTAGTTGTCAAAAACTAGTTTAAAAAGTAGATGTTTCAAATGCTCGTACTTTTAATTGAAATAATAGATTTACAGTAAATTTAAGCCTTAACATATTTTGTAAAAATTGACTTTTAAATGCATTTAAAATATAGAAATCCAATTTTTAAATTAATTTTGCTAAATCCATGCTGGGATTAACATAGTGGAAGGTCTGCAGCATAATCACTCATTGCTGTTAGCAGACTGAAAGCGCAAAGAAACAATCATGTGGGGAGAATAGAGGTGATCGCTCTCCTTTACGCTCAAGACAGTACATATACAATTTTGTCTCAAGTCGGCAATACTGAAACTCTCCTTTTAGTTATCTTATACTTCGATATTAATTGGTACAGGATGCTGACTTCCTCATAGAAATTAGCAACCTAACACAGAGGAGGCTGTATTTTAGAGGTGGTGAAATATGTAATTTCCAAAGTACTTGGAACTTTTAAATTACTCTGAGAAGGAAAACTTTTGACCTACAACCACTTCTGCCCTTCCCTCCCTTAAAATATTGACATCTACCAGACTAATGATGTATTAAAATAACTCTAACTTTGCTTCTTACTGTACTCTTTAACAAGAATATAATTTTAAATAAAATTTCTGTATTTATTTATAAAATGCTTGAAGGAAAAGCAAAATTTCCAGCGCAATGAGGAAAATGACAGAATGGCTGCAATTTACTCTTTGTGAAACACTGCCTACAATATGCCAGTGTTCCATTGTTTTTTAATGTGGCTGGCACAATGATCCCTAAAATGTTTACTTGTGAATTGGAGATCACTTGACTGATAGAACTGGGTGTATGTCATAAGTATTGTATAATGATACTTCTACTATGAGCTCTCTTCCATGCCATGCCCCCTTTCTCCCTCACCTTAGGTAACCTTAGTTATGCCTCATGCAGTCTGATTGTTCTCAGCCCTTTGGCAAACTAGCCCCCTCCCTTCCTCTGCCCCCCCACCCCCCGCTTCTGACAAATGCTATAAGTACCTCTCTAACTCGACTACCCCTCTGATGCTCTCTCCTCCAGTGAGTCTAACAGCTCTTTGGATTTGCTAAATCCTGCCTCTCTGACCTTATATCCACTTACTCACCTGCTTCATACTTTGCTGATCTTTGTCTCTTGTCTAGCCCGTCTCATCTCTCCCTTTTCAGTAAGGGTTGACCTTGCACTCTCAGCTGCCTACATTTGGAATTCTTGACTCTTCCTTGTTCTTCTCTTCCACCTTCAAAAATAATTGTTGCTTCTTTGACTGTTACTGTTTTCTTCTTTGTCTTTTTATGAATAATTCACTTCTTAGTATGTTCTGTAATACAGCATTAGATGTATGCTATATAAAACCAAATTCAGTTCTGTAACTGAGAGGCAGCATGATGGCCCTATTGAGTCATGGCACTTCAGTAGATTCTTATCTGGGACACAATTGCTGATCTGTTGTATGTTAGACATGATACAGTTACTCATCCTGAAAGCTGTGAGCAAATCTACTAATATTTGTGTCAACAGTGGCTGGTTGTGTCATTGTAGTACCACTATCCTTCCTGTGAAAGGGTAGATATAGAAATGAGGTTCACGTACAGTACTCTTCAACTTAAAAAAACAAACAAAACCTCTTGATTATTGATCCACAACTCTGCAATAAATTATGTTCTAGGAAAACTGAGTGAATTAAGTCTAAATTGGGTGGTCATCCAGGGATTTCTTCATATTCTTAATGCTCTGGGCCACGTGAGCAGGAGAAGTACAGCTATTGAGACAGAGTGCTGCCTAACTATATGCCACAACTGGCTCTGTACTGTTGAGTGTCTGAAGTGCAAACATCAAAATGGTGGGTTGGGGGGGGGGGGAGGGAGGGACAGTAAGAGTGATGGCCAGCTCCTGTGAGGGGAAAGTAAAGGAGGTTAGATATAAAGGCAGAGGTGCTGTTTGTTATACGAAGGAGCAAAAGGGGAGAGAAAAGCAAAGTGCTATGTCAAAGGCAAAATGGGTAGACAAAGAAAAGAGTCCTGATAAACTTGTGTTACAGTGGATACCCAGAGGTCCCAATCAGGCTCACAGCCCTCATGTGCTAGGCACTGTACAAAGACATTGTTAGTAATTGCCCAAAGAGCATGCACCCACCTACTGGGTTTCCCCCACGAGTGCAACAGTGTCGGAAGCATGTAGCTTCATAGACTAGCTACTTATATAGTCATCTGGCTTACTGGTTTAAATCTCTGAATTCTGAAGGTGTCTATCTTAGGCTATGTCTAAACTACATTCCTCTTCTGAAAGAGCAATGTAAATGAGCATGATCAAAAGTGTAAATGAGGCACAGATTTACAAATCTTGTGCTTCATTTGCATAATTGCATGAGTGCTTTTTCGAAAAAGGGTGGGGGGGGGGGGGGGGGGGAGGAACTCCCTGCAGTCTAGATGGGCTTCTTTTGAAAAAAACAACATGATATAATGTTACTTTATTAAAATATCCTGTGCAAATCTCTAGGATTCCTTCCACTAGTGAGCAAGAGATTGTCAATTCTGGGAGACTCCAGGCCATTCCTGGAAGCTTGGCATCCTTAGTAGCAACTCGGTAAGGGATTTGGACTGGTGTCGGTGCCTGCATGAGGCTATTGGTGAGCAGTGAAACTTGAAGAGTGAATAATGTTGTCAATCATCCTGCTCCTTCTAGAGAAATATGAAGGATTTGGAAGGGGCATGGAGGTTGAGGAAGGTGAGGATAGCAGAGGCAGGAGCAGCCTTAGCCATCTTGTTGGCCCAAGTGGAAAAGATTTTGTTTAAGCCTCTTTCCAATTGGCTGATAAGCCCCTATTTCTCCCCCCCCCCCCTCCAAAAAAAAGCTGATCAAATAGCAGAACAAATGTGGCTGGACAATCAGAGCAGATGTTCTTTCTCCTTTCTTTCCAAAATTCAGGTGGGAGTGACCTAGCAGCCTGTAAAAGTTGGCATCCAGAGCAACAGACCTGCTTCTCACTTGCCTGCCCCTAGAACTGGCACTGATGTGAGGGAGAAAGGAAGGCTGCTAGAGTTGCAATTTGGAGGGAGAACAAGAGCCTTCTCGTGTGTGAAGATGCTTTATCTGTCAAGAATAGGCTAGAGAGTATTCCAATTTTCCATGTATGTAAGGCTAATGAGGGTTTTTATAAAGCCTCTACTGATCCCTTCCTGAGAATATTGCTGTTCAGTAAAGCATTTTGAGATCATTAGAAAGTATTTGTGCACAGAATCATGGTTCAAACATCAGCCTCTAGTGCAAATCTCCTGGGCTGTGTCTACACTGGCCCCTTCTTCGGAATAGCCATGCTAATTTAGAACTTTGGAATAGGGAAATGCGTGGGGGATTTAAATATCCCCCGTGGGATTTAAATAAACATGGCCACCGCTTTTTTTTCTGGCTTGGGGAAAAGCCGGAAAAGAGCGTCCAGACTGGCGCGATCCTCCGGAATAAAGTCCTATTGAAAGTAGGAATAAGAGATCCTCCGGAATAGGGCTTTATTCCGGAGCATCGCGCCAGTCTGGACGCTCTTTTCCGGCTTTTCCCCAAGCCAGGAAAAAAGCGGCAGCCATGTTTATTTAAATCCCACGGGGGATATTTAAATCCCCCGCGCATTTCCCTATTCCAAAGTTCTAAATTAGCATGGCTATTCCGAAGAAGGGGCCAGTGTAGACGTAGCCCTGTAGAAAACTGGAGGTGTTATGCTAGCCTCTCCACCCCTAAATCAGCTCGGGCTGAAAACTATGCAAGAATAGCATTTAGTAAGCGTACATGAAGTGTGGTGGTGTGCTACAAGAAGAGGAATCTATTAATGAAAAAATATCAACCTTAATTAAACATTTAAACAGGATGGATATTTCTCCTCTCTATTGTGTGCGCACATTTGAGGCAAATGAAGTGGTTTTTAATATACTGATTGAGTAAATCCTATTCATAAGCACAATATTAAATGCCTTGTGTGGTCAAGCCTAGTTCTCCTTACTCTGAAATAACTAGTTTTTAGTGGGGGCGGGGGATGCCTCCTACTGCAATTTCAATGGGTATGATGGAAAAGTCAAATTTGTTTCAGGTTCTGATTAGCTGAATTGTCTCAAAAGATTACTTCTATTTTCATGCATCCTGGGAAGATGTTCTTTTTAACAGTCCTCAACTTTGGAAGAGCGTGGATAAAGGACTACTGATTGCAGCCACAGAAACACCAATATAATTGCGCTGCTGGATGGTCACAAAGTTGCCTTAAGTTTCCAATAACGCCTGGGAAATTTTTGTTCTTAAAAGGTAGAGCAGAATGGTAGCTACACATGGTCTTGGCACAAAACATCCCTGCTGGTTTCAGTATACATTAGGGTTACCAGGTAGGTTTAGAAAAAATACCGGACACACTTGATGTGGGGGAGGGCGAGGCTGGCCGGTGTGGGAGAGGGCGGGGACAGTGCTGCTGGGTGTGGAAGATGAGGGAGGGGGGGCTGGCGGGGCAGTATGGCTGGCCCGGGGATAGTGCGGCTGGCCAGAGGAGAAGGGGGGCGGGGCAGGGACAGTGTAGCTGGCCTGGGGAGATCAGGAGAAGAACCGGGTGGCAGGAAGCAGGGGTGACTGGGAGGGGGTCGGGGGCTTTGGAGCTGGTCGGAAGGGTCGGGGAAGCGAGGGGTAGGGAGGCGGAACTGACCCGGGTACATGCAGATCCCGGGACGCTGTCAGTCCTGCGCCCGGTCCAGAGAAGCACGAGTGAGTCCAGCTGCGGCTCCACCATGGGCTCAGGAGCAGGAGGGCTTCTCCCCTTCTCCAAGGCATCAGACACAGCCAGGGATCCCAGCGCCCATCGTGCCTGCCTCCCAGCCACTCCCTCAGCTCCCGCCAGGCTTCCGTCCGGCACCCAGCTAGAAATCCAGGAAATACCAGATATTGCACACATCCGGTATTTTCTGGATTTTTTTTTTTTTACCAGATAGAGGGCCCAAAAAACAGACTGTCGGGTAGAATACACACTTCCGCGCTGCCCCGCGGTAGAATACCGGACACCTGGCAACCCATTTGGAATGACATGAACCTCCTCAATGGAAGAAGGGAAGCCTGTACAAAGATAAGGTGAAGGATGGAACAGTGCTCGGAACAATCCAAAAGTCTGTGCACAGAGAATAGACAAAAGGCTGTTTCTTTTCCTCAGTATGGAATGGAAGTGTTCAGACTTTCAGGTTCAGACTTTCAGCCTCTGGCTAATGGAGGTGTGTTGCAGAGACTTCTAGCCTCTTTATTTTGAGGGGGGGAAAAATGAGTAGTCCTGTGGCAACTTGGAGACTGACTATATATACAAAATCCAGTATTCTGAGCTTTCATGGGCAAAATTTGCTTCTTCACATGAGTTTGAGTAGAGAAAGAGGGACCCTCAAAACTTATAACTGAAAAAGAAGGGGGGGGGGGGAGGAGAGTACCTGTCAATTGGAGTGCTGATGTTAATGAGGCTGAGTGGGCTGGAAGTGTTCCATACTTAGCTTTTGATACCAAGGCGGTATTGAATGTAAGGAAAGCTGGCTTTATAGTGCTCTTCTAGTGCACCTTAGTGGAAACTGCAGAGTGTCTGCCTTTTTAACAGCTGAAACTTATGGGGAAGATGACCACACTTCTTAGCATAGTGTTGCCCCTGGACTTCCTTAGTTGGGCTCCCACCCAGCCTTGTCAGATCTATTTCTGACAAGGAGGTGTTTGACCAACTCTGAAACCAGCTGCCTTAGAAAGGTGGCTAATCTATGCCTTTCAGCCTGTGTGGTTCTTTTATTTTACTTTGGTCTTTGGGTGCTTCTCCTGCCTCTGTCCAGTCTTCCCCAGGAAGAAGAGCAGCACTTTACAGTTAATTCGGAATAGCAGCAGTGAAACCAATCAGAGTCTTGTTAATTTTTTGCTGTTTGGCAAAACTGAGCTGCAGTAGACGCATGCACCTGGAATGGTCTGTCTCCAACTCTAGGGGACACCAGCAGGGTATTAGCTTACACTAGTGTCCACATTTGAAAGGCTGTCTCTAGCCACCCTGGCTGCAGAATCATAACTCTTTTGATTTCTACTCCCTTAGTTTTGGCAGATTTCCTGTGTCTTTTTTTTCTTTTCTTCTTCTTCCTGTTTCCTTCTGGTGATTTAAGATGGCTCTCTTCTTTGTCCTTTTTTTGCTCTTCCCCTCCCCATCCACTAGTCTAGTTGTGTGTATCCTTTTGCACAAGTATTCCTGACCCTGTCTTGGATTTTAGGCCTCTTAGTGGCATACACCTGTGTGACTCACCTTACAGAGCTCTTCCCTAGTCGGTGACTGAACATGCATGATTATTTTTAAACAAAGCATTTTCACATTCAGTAGCCATATCATTTTGACATATACATCCTGTATATATTTGACAGCTTTCATGTACATTTTGGAGCATTTTTCCTTTAATTAGGAGTCTGTTATTATGACTTACCAAACATTCTGCATATTTATTTTGTGACTGCAGAGTTTTTTTTTTCTTAATTTCAGATTTATTATTTGAATCTTATCCATATTATTTGCTGTAAACAAGTGTTTATTAGTCAGATTGTGGTGTGATGTTCTGGGGCTGTTTTGCTCATTCTCATAATTTTGAAAAGGTCAATTGAAATAATCCACAAGGCAACTAAAGTTCTGCCTTGGATGCTTAAGCCTGGAACCCCTCAATGTGACCATGTGTACTTTATAGCCGTAATTGCCGTTGAACTTACTTGAATAAGAATAATTTTACCTGGTGTGCTGTATTCAGCATAGGGAAACATGGCCACCCTACACTTAATGAAGAAGCTACATGCCAATGAGGAAAGTTTCTTTCTTTTTTTTTTTTTTTTTTTTTTTTTTTTTTTTCTTAATCTGTTGGTGAAGGTACTCCACTTCCCTGAGAAATCATGGCCAAGATGATGGGATAAGCCCTTCCATCAGTGTAGTATTGTCCAAACCAGGAGTTAGGTGGGCATAAACGCATTCTAGCTGCCCTGCCCGACTTCTTCCTTCCTTCCTTCCTTCCTTCCCCCCCCCCCCCCCCGAAACAGATACCAAGGGGAAATTAATTCTCTTGTGTAGTGGCTTTCAAGCATTTTTTCCCTCCATTTGTGGAGCCCTAAAATTTTTGAATGGAGGTGTGGACATCATTGGAAACCTTAGACGTAGTCTGCAGATCACCAGGGTTCTGATGAGCGCAAATTGGAAATGACTGCTATAGTGAAGGAACTATGTAGCATACATAGATATAAAGGAGGGTATGTCTACACTACAAAGTTAATTCGAACTAACAGATGTTAGTTCGAATTAACTTTGATAGGCGCTACACATACAAACCGCTAGTTCGAACTTAATTCGAACTAGCAGAGCGCTTAATTCAAACTAGGTAAACCTCATTCTACGAGGACTAACGCCTAGTTCGAATTAAGCAGTTCGAATTAAGGGCTGTGTGGCCACTTAATTTGAACTAGTGGGAGGCTAGCCGTCCCCAGCTTTCCCTGGTGGCCACTCTGGGCACCACCAGGGAAACTCATCTGCCCCCCTCCTGGCCCCGGAGCCCTTAAAGGGGCACGGGCTGGCTACGGTCCCCGTGCCAGGTGCAAGTCTGCCAGCACCCAGCCAGCAGACCCTGCACCTGGCACGGCACGAACCAGCCACCCACTGCCACCGAGCCCTCCCCCTCTTCCCGGGACCAGGCTGGCGGCTCCCGGGAGCCTGCCCGGGTCCGCAAGAGGTGGGCGCCCACCTGGTCTAGTGCGGACATCGTGGACCTCGTCCACGACGTCCGCACTAGGCACAGGAAAGTGGCCGTCTAGGGCAGGATAGCTGCCAACCTGGCCACCCAGGAGCAGGTTTGCATGAAAATCAGGGTGGTCCAGTGAGACCCCCGACCCTGAGCCATGAGCTTAGAAAGGCCGTCCTGGGTCAGACCAAAGGTCCATCTAGCCCAGTAGCCTGTCTGCCGACAGTGGCCAACACTAGGGACCCTGGAGGGGATGGACCGAAACAATGACCAAGCCATTTGTCTCGTGCCATCCATCTCCAGCCTTCCACAAACAGAGGGCAGGGACACCATTTCTACCCCCTGGCTAATACCACTTCATGGACCCAACCTCCATGACTTTGTCACTTCTCTTTAAACTCTGTTCTAGTTGTAGCCTTCACAGCCTCCTGCAGCAAGGAGTTCTACAGGTTGACTATTTGCTTTGTGAAGAAGAACTTTCTGTTACTAGTTTGAAGCCTGCTACCCATTCATTTCATTTGGTGTCCTCTAGTCCTTCTATTATGGGAACTAATGAAGAACTTTTCTTTATGCACCCTCTCAACACCACTCATGCTTTTACATGACCTCTATCATATCCCTCCTCAGTCTCCTCTTTTCTAAACTGAGAAGTCCCAGTCTCTTTAGCCTCTCTTCATATGGGACCTGTTCCCAACCCCTGATCATTTTAGTTGCCCTCCCCTCTCCCACCCTCTCTCTCCCCCTCTCCCACCTTCTTTTCCCAGTCTCCCCGAGTTTTGTTCAATAAAGAGAGTTTCTATTTTTGAACACACGTGTCCTTTATTTTGTACATCAGGAAGGGGGGCTAGGGAGGGGTAAGTGGAAGGAGGTGAGGGAGGAATGGGGTACGAGCCCCCGATGGGGAGGACTGGGGTGGCTCTGCGGGCTCCTCGGGGTGGAAGCTTTCCTGCAGCCCCCCGATTGACCCTCCCCTCTCCTCCCCGGATGGCAGCCTGCGGCAAGTGCAGCCAGGCTGATGGCCGAGTGCTGTGATGTGCCGAGTGTGGGCATTCAGGGCACTCCAAGCCAGGACTGCTTTGCAGGCGGGGAACCCCTGAGAACTGTCTGTCCGGGGTGGGGGTTGCGACCCTTTCAGCACAGGCCTCGGCTAGCCTGAGACAGCAGCTCCACGCTCTAAGTCCTAATCTGATGCCCTGCCGGCACTGCTTCTGGCCATCCTTAACCTCGGTTCAGGGTCCACTCAATGTGGACATGCTAGTTGAAATTAGCAAAATGCTAATTCGAACTAGTTTTTAGGTCTAGATGCACTAATTCGAATTCGCTTAGTTCGAATTAACTAATTTGAATTAAGTTAGTTCGAATTAGTGCTGTAGTGTAGACATACCCGGAGGGACTTCTTCCTTTTATAACTTATTATAACACGTGGTTCCTTCTATGATGGAAAAATCACCTGACTTCAATAGCTTCAGAAGGGTAGCCGAGTTAGTCTTTAAAGTGCTACGAGGCTATTTGTTGTTTTTTAAGTTTGTCCTGTTAGACTAACAATGTGTAAATGGTATCCTGTTTTTTTTGTTACTCTTTAAGGTGCTACTAGGCTACTCATTTTTTTTTTTTAAGTTTGTCCTGACTTCAATAGTCACTCAGTTTAATAAAATCAGTAAACTAAATGGATGTTGTTATAATCACTCTGAAATGTGGTAGCAACCTGTTAAGCAGAAGGGTCTGAAGACTATATTCCTGTATAATGACTCTTGTGGGGTTTTTTTTGTTTTGTTTTAAACTCACCTGGTGTAATTGGTTTTAAGGATGTTAACTAACAAGTAATTTACTAGGCAAGCAGTCGATAGACTTTCCATTGACTAGTTGATAGGCACTTACGCATTCCTCCTTTGAAAGAGCCTGGCGGGGGCTATTGTACATTTCAAAGGAGGAATATGGAACTCCGTGTGTAGCCTGGGGCCAGCGGGAAGTCCTGCTGACACAAGGACGCTTACCCTTTCAAATGTACAAGAGCCCTCAGGGGCTCTTATTTCAAAGCGGAAGCATCTGTGTGGAGCCTGGAGTCAGTGGGACTTCCTGCTGGCCCTGGGCTGCATGCGGCATGCCAGCTTTGAAATGTACAAGAGTCCCTAGTTGGATCTTGTGCATTTCAAAGTGGAAGCACCCTCATGGAGCCTGGAGTCAGTGGGGGACTCATGCTGCGCTGCCATTTGGAGATGCCATGCCGAGCCCAGGGTCAGCTGGGGACTGGTCCTGGGTTCTGCGCAGCATTTCTGTGGAACCCGGGATCAGCTGGGGACTCTAAAGCTGATTGCAGGCTCCATGAAGCACTGCCCCCTTTTGAAACTGCCACAGTGTCTCAAAACAGTAGCAAGGGAGGGGGGAATTGACTAATCCTTAACGCCCTTAGTTTTGTCTGATATTTATTTGGCAAAGATTTGTACACATTGAAAACATCCTCAATAAAGTGTGTGTGTGTGTGTGTGTGTGTGTGTGTGTTCCTGCCCTGAGGGCAGGGGGACTGGACTGAAAGACCTTTCAAGGTCCCTTCCAGTTCTAGTGTTCTGTGATTATATAGGTTCAGCGAGTGGCTGAGTTAGTCTGTACAGGATAAATTTGAAAAACAACAAATGGTCTGGTAGCACTTTATAGACTAACAAAACATGTAGATGGTATCATGAGCTTTCGTGGGCACAGCCCACTTCTTCAGACGCTAGTCGATAGCTCATGATACCATCTACATGTTTTGTTAGTCTATAAAGTGCAACCAGACCATTTGTTTTTTTAAGTTTATGATTCTATAGTGTGCCAGTTTTGGCAATAATCTCAG